>NW_025049329.1:0-13696 GCF_019279795.1 Protopterus annectens | reverse complement strand
TTTAAGGGACAATTGTTGGTGTTCATTTGTTTGGCTAGGGATTGAATAGTTTCAGAGAAAAAGAGCTGAATGCATTAGCAGTCTGGAGAGGGCTTTTCTGGGTCAGCATTAAGTGGGGAAGGAGTTTTAGCAATTCCTGGGAAAGAAGTCTATTTACTGATGACCAGAAATGTTTAGAATTGTTAAGATGAGTTTCCTGAAGTTCACAGTAGAATTTTTTCTTGTCAGAGATTATTGATTTCTTAGCCAGATTTCTAAGCTGGCGAAAAAGAACTAAATCAGGGTTTTGTCTATGGCATCTCCATTTCGTCCATGCTTTGTTTCTAGTATGAATGAGTTTTTTAGTATCGTTGGTAAGCCATGGGGCTGTTTTGGTTTTTACTCTAATAGAACGTTCAGGAGCATGTTTATCAAGTATGGATAAGAAGGTAGTATTAAAAAATAAGACTGCCTCCTCCAGGGGAAGTGATTTTAAGCAATTCCAATTGCATGCTCTCAGTTCAGCTTGAAAAAGGTCTATGTTAAAATGCTTGATAGAACGAATTAGCCTTGTTTTGGGAGGTTAACACATTCTGACTTTTGTCTAGTAATGTAGGTTAGGGAGTGGTCGCTGATATCGTCTGGCATAGTACCTACTTTATACTGTTTGTTGACTTTATTTGTGAGTATCCAGTCTAATATACTGTCTCTCTTACTGGGCTCATTGACTCTTGTAGTTGAGGTAATAGTTTGGGTGAAACCATGTATGTTAATATGAGAGGAGGGATTGTCAGCATTAATAGTGTTCCAATCTATGTTAACGTCGCCAAGAATTATGGTTTCTTGGGGGTAGGTGGTAGAAACCCAGCTAAGAAAGTCTTCTAATATTGGAATGTTATTACCTGGAGGAAGATACAAGCATATAAAGTAAAGGGCTTTTTTGGCATTAAGTTGGAGTTTAATAATGATGGCTTCTATTTTGCTATCTTGGTTTGGACATGCTGGTTGAGTAGAGATGTTAAGTTGATTTTTGAAAAGTATTGCTACTCCACCACCCTTACGTTTTAAGAGGTCATGTCTTACTATATTATAACCTTGGGGTATAATCTTCGAGTCTTTTGTGCCTGGGTTTAGCCAGGTTTCAGAGAGGCAAAGAATGTCAAAAGAGTGGATATCTAAGAGGGCATGGATGAAGGGTATTTTCTTATTTATGCTTTGAATGTTGAGGTGTCCTATGAGGAAGTTATTATTAAGGTTAGGTGAGCAGTTTTGGGGAGGAGGGGAGATGGGGCCAGGGTTGGGGTGGATGTCTCCATCTTGTAGGGTAGGATTAACTAGTTTAGTTAAAAAGTTGCTCTTTAGAAATGTTAGAGGTTTTGTTTTTTTGTCTGATTGTAGGAGGTAGGTAAGGTGATGTAGCCTGTGGAATTTAGATAGATGATAGCTAGTGGAATTAACATTAGAGTATGATGTGAAAGTGAATATAGTAGAAGTGTGTTTTGTGAGGAATTATGATAGTTGTTAAGTGAAATTTCAAAGAAGGTGAGATGGTATGTTGAGAGAAGGGTGGTCAAGAGTAAGATTGAGAGTATAGGCATAGTTGGTATGTAGGGAGTCATTATTTAGTAATCCGAGAAGTGAGGAGGAAGGAGGAAAGTACAAAGGAGAGAGAATGAGTGTGGTAAGCAGGAGAGGGGGTAGTATATCTATTTAAAAAAGTTGGAAAATAAGAATTGAATGCTATAGGGAATAAAGAATGATATGACTGGAGAAGACAGAGTAGGGGTAAAGAGAGAAGTATAAGAAAAGGAGAAAGGTAATGTAAGAAATTAAGGTAATAGGGCAAAGAAAGTGACGGGGGAGTGGAAGGGGTGTGTTAAGGCTGGGTAACAATTTGGCGGGAAGGAGAGGGATGGGATAGGAGGTAAAGGGGTGTGGTTGTAGAGCTATAAGACTAGGACCCCTGGGGGTGGGTGGGAATTGGGGGTAGGGAGGGGAGCGGAGTGAGCCCGCAGGGCGAACAGAGCAGGGATACACAAAGTAAACCAAAGAGGAAGGAAAAATTATCAGAGAAAGCTGGCTGAGGCCAAGTAAGTAGAGTAGCTTAGGAGGATAGGGTAAGAGTGGAAGAAGAGAGGGATAGGAATATGAGGGGTGAAATAGTCAGCATAGGGTAGAAATACAAAACTGGTACAAAAGATATTAAAGGGGAAAGGGAGACATCTAGTGGGCAGTAGCTGTGATTACAGTAATATTGAGAGGGTCACAGTGGAAGTAAAAGATAAGACTAGAGGGAGAGAAAGCTCAGGCTAAATAACACGTTAGGTCAGGGAGGGATTGGAAATAAAAGAGTAAGGGTGGGGGGTTGCTGCTGGCAAGCTTGACCGGGAGCTAACAGATAGCTTAGCAGGGTTAAAACTGTTACAATTTACGAGTCCAACATATAGGCAGAAATACTTTCTTGAATCTTGATGTAGAGGGTTGCAGAAGAAGGCTAGGTTTTGGAAAGTTCCAAGGGTAGTTGGCAAACAATACAGTAGCAGAAATTAGCGGAGGGATTCCACCCAGGCAAAAACACAGGGTATATCCAGGGGGTAGTTTCTTGAATCTTGATGTAGAGGGTTGCAGAAGAAGGCTAGGTTTTGGAAAGTTCCAAGGGTAGTTGGCAAACAATACAGTAGCAGAAATTAGCGGAGGGATTCCACCCAGGCAAAACACAGGGTATATCCAGGGGGTAGTTTCTTGAATCTTGATGTAGAGGGTTGCAGAAGAAGGCTAGGTTTTGGAAAGTTCCAAGGGTAGTTGGCAAACAATACAGTAGCAGAAATTAGCGGAGGGATTCCACCCAGGCAAAAACACAGGGTATATTCAGGGGGTAGTTTCTTGAATCTTGATGTAGAGGGTTGCAGAAGAAGGCTAGGTTTTGGAAAGTTCCAAGGGTAGTTGGCAAACAATACAGTAGCAGAAATTAGCGGAGGGATTCCACCCAGGCAAAAACACAGGGTATATCCAGGGGGTAGTTTCTTGAATCTTGATGTAGAGGGTTGCAGAAGAAGGCTAGTTTTTGGAAAGTTCCAAGGGTAGTTGGCAAACAATACAGTAGCAGAAATTAGCAGAGGGATTCCACCCAGGCAAAAACACAGGGTATATCCAGGGGGTAGTTTCTTGAATCTTGATGTAGAGGGCTGCAGAAAAAGGCTAGGTTTTGGAAAGTTCCAAGGGTAGTTTGCAAACAATACAGTAGCAGAAATTAGCAGAGGGATTCCACCCAGGCAAAAACACAGGGTATATCCAGGGGGTAGTTTCTTGAATCTTGATGTAGAGGGTTGCAGAAGAAGGCTAGGTTTTGGAAAGTTCCAAGGGTAGTTGGAAAACAATACAGTAGCAGAAATTAGTGGAGGGATTCCACCCAGGCAAAAACACAGGGTATATCCAGGGGGTAGTTTCTTGAATCTTGATGTAGAGGGTTGCAGAAGAAGGCTAGGTTTTGGAAAGTTCCAAGGGTAGTTGGAAAACAATACAGTAGCAGAAATTAGCGGAGGGATTCCACCCAGGCAAAAACACAGGGTATATCCAGGGGGTAGTTTCTTGAATCTTGATGTAGAGGGTTGCAGAAGAAGGCTAGGTTTTGGAAAGTTCCAAGGGTAGTTGGCAAACAATACAGTAGCAGAAATTAGCGGAGGGATTCCACCCAGGCAAAAACACAGGGTATATCCAGGGGGTAGTTTCTTGAATCTTGATGTAGAGGGATGCAGAAGAAGGCTAGGTTTTGGAAAGTTCCAAGGGTAGTTGGCAAACAATACAGTAGCAGAAATTAGCGGAGGGATTCCACCCAGGCAAAAACACAGGGAATATCCAGGGGGTAGTATTGAAAGAGCACACAGTCAAGGATGTGCAGCAGAAGAGAGAAGGGGCTAATTTAAAGAATTTACTGTTTGTTACTGTATCTTTTTGTCTGTTTGAAACAAAAAAAAAAAAAAAAAATCCTTGTTTTCCCGCCTTTACTGAATTAGAATAGTCCAGTCTTCAGACTTTGCTGATCTCTGGCTGTGTCATAGTTCCTGTGTTGTCCATATCCTCATCTGGATAAGAGGAAGCTTCTTTGTTCACCAGTGGGAGTGGGAGCACTGAGCAGCCTATTTGTCCCTAAGGGAGTGGTTCCAGCCCAGCAACTTGTAGTTTATTGGCCGTTTTGGGCCATTTCCTAGCTTTTTTCAACCCCCTGCTATAAAGCCCGCTTTAGCGCGCTTTTGAGCTTGTATACAACTCAGCACAGCTCCTCGTGGTGTCCTGCAGAGTTCTACAAGCAGCAGAGAGTGGAAGAGTGACTTTCCCTTGATTTATAAGTATTTTTCTGGCTTTCTTTTTTTAACTGCTGTATTTCGACTGTATTTTGCCTAAAAGCTTTTTCATATTACTAAACTAGCTCTGCAAGTTGATCCTCTGTATTTGTGTTTGCTTCTGAACTGTTTGCACTTTGAAAAGTTTGTTTTTTGCTTAATTTGACTGTTAGGCTAACACACTCAAGTGTGCTAGCTGATTTAAAGCATTTACTGTTTGTTACTGTATCTTTTTGTCTGTTTGAAACAAAGAAAAAAACAAAAAAACAAAAAACATCCTTGTTTTCCTGCCTTTACTGAACTAGAATAGTCCAGTCTTCAGATTTTGCTGATCTCTGGGCTGTGTCATAGTTCCTGTGTTGTCCATATCCTTATTTGGATAAGAGGAAGCTTTTTTGTTCACCAGAGGGAGTAGGAGCACTGAGCAGCCTATTTTTCCCTAAGGGAGTGGTTCCAGCCCAGCAACTTGTAGTTTATTGGCCGTTTTGGGCCATTTCCTAGCTTTTTTCAACCCCCTGCTATAAAGCCCGCCTTTTCCCGCTTTTGAGCTTGTATACAACTCAGCACAGCTCCTCGTGGTGTCCTGCAGAGTTCTACAAGCAGCAGAGAGTGGAAGAGTGACTTTCCCTTGATTTATAAGTATTTTTCTGGCTTTCTTTTTTTAACTGCTGTATTTCGACTGTATTTTGCCTAAAAGCTTTTTCATATTTCTAAACTAGCTCTGCAAGTTGATCCTCTGTATTTGTGTTTGCTTCTGAACTGTTTGCACTTTGAAAAGTTTGTTTTTTGCTTAATTTGACTGTTAGGCTAACACACTCAAGTGCGCTAGCCGATTTAAAGCATTTACTGTTTGTTACTGTATCTTTTTGTCTGTTTGAAACAAAAAAAAAAAAAACAAAAAAATATCCTTGTTTTCCCGCCTTTACTGAACTAGAATAGTCCAGTCTTCAGATTTTGCTGATCTCTGGGCTGTGTCATAGTTCCTGTGTTGTCCATATCCTTATTTGGATAAGAGGAAGCTTCTTTGTTCACCAGTGGGAGTGGGAGCACTGAGCAGCCTATTTGTCCCTAAGGGAGTGGTTCCAGCCCAGCAACTTGTAGTTTATTGGCCGTTTTGGGCCATTTCCTAGCTCTTTTCAGCCCCCTGCTATAAAGCCCGCTTTAGCGCGCTTTTGAGCTTGTATACAACTCAGCGCAGCTCCTCGTGGTGTCCTGCAGAGTTCTACAAGCAGCAGAGAGTGGAAGAGTGACTTTCCCTTGATTTATAAGTATTTTTCTGGCTTTCTTTTTTTAACTGCTGTATTTCGACTGTATTTTGCCTAAAAGCTTTTTCATATTACTAAACTAGCTCTGCAAGTTGATCCTCTGTATTTGTGTTTGCTTCTGAACTGTTTGCACTTTGAAAAGTTTGTTTTTTGCTTAATTTGACTGTTAGGCTAACACACTCAAGTGCACTAGCTGATTTAAAGCATTTACTGTTTGTTACTGTATATTTTTCTCTGTTTGAAACAAAAAAAAAAAAAAAAATAGCCTTGTTTTCCCGTCTTTACTGAACTAGAATAGTCCAGTCTTCAGATTTTGCTGATCTCTGGGCTGTGTCATAGTTCCTGTGTTGTCCATATCCTTATTTGGATAAGAGGAAGCTTCTTTGTTCACCAGAGGGAGTGGGAGCACTGAGCAGCCTATTTGTCCCTAAGGGAGTGGTTCCAGCCCAGCAACTTGTAGTTTATTGGCCGTTTTGGGCCATTTCCTAGCTCTTTTCAGCCCCCTGCTATAAAGCCCGCTTTTGAGCTTGTATACAATGCAGCGCAGCTCCTCGTGGTGTCCTGCAGAGTTCTACAAGCAGCAGAGAGTGGAAGAGTGACTTTCCCTTGATTTATAAGTATTTTTCTGGCTTTCTTTTTTTAACTGCTGTATTTCGACTGTATTTTGCCTAAAAGCTTTTTCATATTACTAAACTAGCTCTGCAAGTTGATCCTCTGTATTTGTGTTTGCTTCTGAACTGTTTGCACTTTGAAAAGTTTGTTTTTTGCTTAATTTGACTGTTAGGCTAACACACTCAAGTGCGCTAGCCGATTTAAAGCATTTACTGTTTGTTACTGTATATTTTAGTCTGTTTGAAACAAAAAAAAAAAAAAAAAAAAATCCTTGTTTTCCCGTCTTTACTGAACTAGAATAGTCCAGTCTTCAGATTTTGCAGATCTCTGGGCTGTGTCATAGTTCCTGTGTTGTCCATATCCTTATTTGGATAAGAGGAAGCTTCTTTGTTCACCAGAGGGAGTGGGAGCACTGAGCAGCCTATTTGTCCCTAAGGGAGTGGTTCCAGCCCAGCAACTTGTAGTTTATTGGCCGTTTTGGGCCATTTCCTAGCTCTTTTCAGCCCCCTGCTATAAAGCCCGCTTTAGCGCGCTTTTGAGCTTGTATACAACTCAGCGCAGCTCCTCGTGGTGTCCTGCAGAGTTCTACAAGCAGCAGAGAGTGGAAGAGTGACTTTCCCTTGATTTATAAGTATTTTTCTGGCTTTCTTTTTTTAACTGCTGTATTTCGACTGTATTTTGCCTAAAAGCTTTTTCATATTACTAAACTAGCTCTGCAAGTTGATCCTCTGTATTTGTGTTTGCTTCTGAACTGTTTGCACTTTGAAAAGTTTGTTTTTTGCTTAATTTGACTGTTAGGCTAACACACTCAAGTGCGCTAGCTGATTTAAAGCATTTACTGTTTGTTACTGTATCTTTTTGTCTGTTTGAAACAAAAAAAAAACAAAAAAATCCTTGTTTTCCTGCCTTTACTGAACTAGAATAGTCCAGTCTTCAGATTTTGCTGATCTCTGGGCTGTGTCATAGTTCCTGTGTTGTCCATATCCTTATTTGGATAAGAGGAAGCTTCTTTGTTCACCAGAGGGAGTGGGAGCACTGAGCAGCCTATTTGTCCCTAAGGGAGTGGTTCCAGCCCAGCAACTTGTAGTTTATTGGCCGTTTTGGGCCATTTCCTAGCTCTTTTCAGCCCCCTGCTATAAAGCCCGCTTTAGCGCGCTTTTGAGCTTGTATACAACTCAGCGCAGCTCCTCGTGGTGTCCTGCAGAGTTCTACAAGCAGCAGAGAGTGGAAGAGTGACTTTCCCTTGATTTATAAGTATTTTTCTGGCTTTCTTTTTTTAACTGCTGTATTTCGACTGTATTTTGCCTAAAAGCTTTTTCATATTACTAAACTAGCTCTGCAAGTTGATCCTCTGTATTTGTGTTTGCTTCTGAACTGTTTGCACTTTGAAAAGTTTGTTTTTTGCTTAATTTGACTGTTAGGCTAACACACTCAAGTGCGCTAGCCGATTTAAAGCATTTACTGTTTGTTACTGTATCTTTTTGTCTGTTTGAAACAAAAAAAAACAAAAAAAAATCCTTGTTTTCCTGCCTTTACTGAACTAGAATAGTCCAGTCTTCAGATTTTGCTGATCTCTGGGCTGTGTCATAGTTCCTGTGTTGTCCATATCCTTATTTGGATAAGAGGAAGCTTCTTTGTTCACCAGTGGGAGTGGGGAGCACTGAGCAGCCTATTTGTCCCTAAGGGAGTGGTTCCAGCCCAGCAACTTGTAGTTTATTGGCCGTTTTGGGCCATTTCCTAGCTTTTTTCAACCCCCTGCTATAAAGCCCGCTTTAGCGCACTTTTGAGCTTGTATACAACTCAGCACAGCTCCTCGTGGTGTCCTGCAGATTTCTACAAGCAGCAGAGAGTGGAAGAGAGTGAGGAAGAGTGACTTTCCCTTGATTTATAAGTATTTTTCTGGCTTTCTTTTTTTAACTGCTGTATTTCGACTGTATTTTGCCTAAAAGCTTTTTCATATTACTAAACTAGCTCTGCAAGTTGATCCTCTGTATTTGTGTTTGCTTCTGAACTGTTTGCACTTTGAAAAGTTTGTTTTTTGCTTAATTTGACTGTTAGGCTAACACACTCAAGTGCGCTAGCCGATTTAAAGCATTTACTGTTTGTTACTGTATATTTTAGTCTGTTTGAAACAAAAAAAAAACAAAAAAACAAAAAATATCCTTGTTTTCCCGTCTTTACTGAACTAGAATAGTCCAGTCTTCAGATTTTGCAGATCTCTGGGCTGTGTCATAGTTCCTGTGTTGTCCATATCCTTATTTGGATAAGAGGAAGCTTCTTTGTTCACCAGAGGGATTGGGAGCACTGAGCAGCCTATTTGTCCCTAAGGGAGTGGTTCCAGCCCAGCAACTTGTAGTTTATTGGCCGTTTTGGGCCATTTCCTAGCTCTTTTCAGCCCCCTGCTATAAAGCCCGCTTTAGCGTGCTTTTGAGCTTGTATACAACTCAGCGCAGCTCCTCGTGGTGTCCTGCAGAGTTCTACAAGCAGCAGAGAGTGGAAGAGTGACTTTCCCTTGATTTATAAGTATTTTTCTGGCTTTCTTTTTTAACTGCTGTATTTCGACTGTATTTTGCCTAAAAGCTTTTTCATATTTCTAAACTAGCTCTGCAAGTTGATCCTCTGTATTTGTGTTTGCTTCTGAACTGTTTGCACTTTGAAAAGTTTGTTTTTTGCTTAATTTGACTGTTAGGCTAACACACTCAAGTGCGCTAGCCGATTTAAAGCATTTACTGTTTGTTACTGTATCTTTTTGTCTGTTTGAAACAAAAAAAAAAAAACAAAAAAATATCCTTGTTTTCCCGCCTTTACTGAATTAGAATAGTCCAGTCTTCAGACTTTGCTGATCTCTGGCTGTGTCATAGTTCCTGTGTTGTCCATATCCTCATCTGGATAAGAGGAAGCTTCTTTGTTCACCAGTGGGAGTGGGGAGCACTGAGCAGCCTATTTGTCCCTAAGGGAGTGGTTCCAGCCCAGCAACTTGTAGTTTATTGGCCGTTTTGGGCCATTTCCTAGCTTTTTTCAACCCCCTGCTATAAAGCCCGCTTTAGCGTGCTTTAGCGCACTTTTGAGCTTGTATACAACTCAGCACAGCTCCTCGTGGTGTCCTGCAGATTTCTACAAGCAGCAGAGAGTGGAAGAGTGACTTTCCCTTGATTTATAAGTATTTTTCTGGCTTTCTTTTTTTAACTGCTGTATTTCGACTGTATTTTGCCTAAAAGCTTTTTCATATTACTAAACTAGCTCTGCAAGTTGATCCTCTGTATTTGTGTTTGCTTCTGAACTGTTTGCACTTTGAAAAGTTTGTTTTTTGCTTAATTTGACTGTTAGGCTAACACACTCAAGTGCGCTAGCTGATTTAAAGCATTTACTGTTTGTTACTGTATCTTTTTGTCTGTTTGAAACAAAGAAAAAAACAAAAAAAATCCTTGTTTTCCTGCCTTTACTGAACTAGAATAGTCCAGTCTTCAGATTTTGCTGATCTCTGGGCTGTGTCATAGTTCCTGTGTTGTCCATATCCTTATTTGGATAAGAGGAAGCTTCTTTGTTCACCAGAGGGAGTGGGAGCACTGAGCAGCCTATTTGTCCCTAAGGAGTGGTTCCAGCCCAGCAACTTGTAGTTTATTGGCCGTTTTGGGCCATTTCCTAGCTCTTTTCAGCCCCCTGCTATAAAGCCCGCTTTAGCGCGCTTTTGAGCTTGTATACAACTCAGCGCAGCTCCTCGTGGTGTCCTGCAGAGTTCTACAAGCAGCAGAGAGTGGAAGAGTGACTTTCCCTTGATTTATAAGTATTTTTCTGGCTTTCTTTTTTTAACTGCTGTATTTCGACTGTATTTTGCCTAAAAGCTTTTTCATATTACTAAACTAGCTCTGCAAGTTGATCCTCTGTATTTGTGTTTGCTTCTGAACTGTTTGCACTTTGAAAAGTTTGTTTTTTGCTTAATTTGACTGTTAGGCTAACACACTCAAGTGCGCTAGCTGATTTAAAGCATTTACTGTTTGTTACTGTATCTTTTTGTCTGTTTGAAACAAAAAAAAAAAAAAAAATATCCTTGTTTTCCTGCCTTTACTGAACTAGAATAGTCCAGTCTTCAGATTTTGCTGATCTCTGGGCTGTGTCATAGTTCCTGTGTTGTCCATATCCTTATTTGGATAAGAGGAAGCTTCTTTGTTCACCAGTGGGAGTGGGGAGCACTGAGCAGCCTATTTGTCCCTAAGGGAGTGGTTCCAGCCCAGCAACTTGTAGTTTATTGGCCGTTTTGGGCCATTTCCTAGCTCTTTTCAGCCCCCTGCTATAAAGCCCGCTTTAGCGTGCTTTTGAGCTTGTATACAACTCAGCACAGCTCCTCGTGGTGTCCTGCAGAGTTCTACAAGCAGCAGAGAGTGGAAGAGTGACTTTCCCTTGATTTATAAGTATTTTTCTGGCTTTCTTTTTTTAACTGCTGTATTTCGACTGTATTTTGCCTAAAAGCTTTTTCATATTACTAAACTAGCTCTGCAAGTTGATCCTCTGTATTTGTGTTTGCTTCTGAACTGTTTGCACTTTGAAAAGTTTGTTTTTTGCTTAATTTGACTGTTAGGCTAACACACTCAAGTGCGCTAGCTGATTTAAAGCATTTACTGTTTGTTACTGTATCTTTTGTCTGTTTGAAACAAAAAAAACAAAAAAAAAATATCCTTGTTTTCCCGTCTTTACTGAACTAGAATAGTCCAGTCTTCAGATTTTGCAGATCTCTGGGCTGTGTCATAGTTCCTGTGTTGTCCATATCCTTATTTGGATAAGAGGAAGCTTTTTTGTTCACCAGAGGGAGTAGGAGCACTGAGCAGCCTATTTGTCCCTAAGGGAGTGGTTCCAGCCCAGCAACTTGTAGTTTATTGGCCGTTTTGGGCCATTTCCTAGCTTTTTTCAACCCCCTGCTATAAAGCCCGCTTTAGCGCTTTTGAGCTTGTATACAACTCAGCACAGCTCCTTGTGGTGTCCTGCAGAGTTCTACAAGCAGCAGAGAGTGGAAGAGTGACTTTCCTTGATTTATAAGTATTTTTCTGGCTTTCTTTTTTTAACTGCTGTATTTCGACTGTATTTTGCCTAAAAGCTTTTTCATATTACTAAACTAGCTCTGCAAGTTGATCCTCTGTATTTGTGTTTGCTTCTGAACTGTTTGCACTTTGAAAAGTTTGTTTTTTGCTTAATTTGACTGTTAGGCTAACACACTCAAGTGCGCTAGCTGATTTAAAGCATTTACTGTTTGTTACTGTATCTTTTTGTCTGTTTGAAACAAAAAAAAAAAAAAAATCCTTGTTTTCCTGCCTTTACTGAACTAGAATAGTCCAGTCTTCAGATTTTGCTGATCTCTGGGCTGTGTCATAGTTCCTGTGTTGTCCATATCCTTATTTGGATAAGAGGAAGCTTCTTTGTTCACCAGAGGGAGTGGGAGCACTGAGCAGCCTATTTGTCCCTAAGGGAGTGGTTCCAGCCCAGCAACTTGTAGTTTATTGGCCGTTTTGGGCCATTTCCTAGCTCTTTTCAGCCCCCTGCTATAAAGCCCGCTTTAGCGTGCTTTTGAGCTTGTATACAACTCAGCGCAGCTCCTCGTGGTGTCCTGCAGAGTTCTACAAGCAGCAGAGAGTGGAAGAGTGACTTTCCCTTGATTTATAAGTATTTTTCTGGCTTTCTTTTTTTAACTGCTGTATTTCGACTGTATTTTGCCTAAAAGCTTTTTCATATTTCTAAACTAGCTCTGCAAGTTGATCCTCTGTATTTGTGTTTGCTTCTGAACTGTTTGCACTTTGAAAAGTTTGTTTTTTGCTTAATTTGACTGTTAGGCTAACACACTCAAGTGCGCTAGCCGATTTAAAGCATTTACTGTTTGTTACTGTATCTTTTTGTCTGTTTGAAATAAAAAAAAAAAAATCCTTGTTTTCCTGCCTTTACTGAACTAGAATAGTCCAGTCTTTAGATTTTGCTGATCTCTGGGTTGTGTCATAGTTCCTGTGTTGTCCATATCCTTATTTGGATAAGAGGAAGCTTCTTTGTTCACCAGTGGGAGTGGGGAGCACTGAGCAGCCTATTTGTCCCTAAGGGAGTGGTTCCAGCCCAGCAACTTGTAGTTTATTGGCCGTTTTGGGCAATTTCCTAGCTCTTTTCAACCCCCTGCTATAAAGCCCGCGTTAGCACGCTTTTGAGCTTGTATACAACTCAGCACAGCTCCTCGTGGTGTCCTGCAGAGTTCTACAAGCAGCAGAGAGTGGAAGAGTGACTTTCCCTTGATTTATAAGTATTTTTCTGGCTTTCTTTTTTTAACTGCTGTATTTCGACTGTATTTTGCCTAAAAGCTTTTTCATATTACTAAACTAGCTCTGCAAGTTGATCCTCTGTATTTGTGTTTGCTTCTGAACTGTTTGCACTTTGAAAAGTTTGTTTTTTGCTTAATTTGACTGTTAGGCTAACACACTCAAGTGCGCTAGCCGATTTAAAGCATTTACTGTTTGTTACTGTATCTTTTTGTCTGTTTGAAACAAAAAAAAAAAAATATCCTTGTTTTCCCGTCTTTACTGAACTAGAATAGTCCAGTCTTCAGATTTTGCAGATCTCTGGGCTGTGTCATAGTTCCTGTGTTGTCCATATCCTTATTTGGATAAGAGGAAGCTTCTTTGTTCACCAGAGGGAGTGGGAGCACTGAGCAGCCTATTTGTCCCTAAGGGAGTGGTTCCAGCCCAGCAACTTGTAGTTTATTGGCCGTTTTGGGCCATTTCCTAGCTCTTTTCAGCCCCCTGCTATAAAGCCCGCTTTAGCGTGCTTTTGAGCTTGTATACAACTCAGCGCAGCTCCTCGTGGTGTCCTGCAGAGTTCTACAAGCAGCAGAGAGTGGAAGAGTGACTTTCCCTTGATTTATAAGTATTTTTCTGGCTTTCTTTTTTTAACTGCTGTATTTCGACTGTATTTTGCCTAAAAGCTTTTTCATATTACTAAACTAGCTCTGCAAGTTGATCCTCTGTATTTGTGTTTGCTTCTGAACTGTTTGCACTTTGAAAAGTTTGTTTTTTGCTTAATTTGACTGTTAGGCTAACACACTCAAGTGCGCTAGCTGATTTAAAGCATTTACTGTTTGTTACTGTATCTTTTTGTCTGTTTGAAACAAAAAAAAAAAAAAAAAAAATCCTTGTTTTCCTGCCTTTACTGAACTAGAATAGTCCAGTCTTTAGATTTTGCTGATCTCTGGGCTGTGTCATAGTTCCTGTGTTGTCCATATCCTTATTTGGATAAGAGGAAGCTTCTTTGTTCACCAGTGGGAGTGGGAGCACTGAGCAGCCTATTTGTCCCTAAGGGAGTGGTTCCAGCCCAGCAACTTGTAGTTTATTGGCCGTTTTGGGCAATTTCCTAGCTCTTTTCAACCCCCTGCTATAAAGCCCGCGTTAGCACGCTTTTGAGCTTGTATACAACTCAGCACAGCTCCTCGTGGTGTCCTGCAGAGTTCTACAAGCAGCAGAGAGTGGAAGAGTGACT
>NW_025049328.1:0-13002 GCF_019279795.1 Protopterus annectens | reverse complement strand
GTTTTTTTTTCCCCTACATAGAAAGTTAGAAGGACATTGGAAGCAAGTAGCCAAATAAACCACATTAGTACCTTTAATACAGTTAGCAAACAGCTTAAAGTTGTAGACACCAGTAACAGGGTGGGTGAAAATATCACTGCCTTTACCTAGAATATCATCACAGCAAGTGCAGTCCATATAACAAAATGTATCCACCCTGTACTAAGTTGTGGGATGTGCTTATGGCTAAAATCTTTTGTAGCACAATCTACTAAATTTCTCAAGTTCTATAAGAAGAAGGGTTTGGAATCTAACACATTGCTAACATCAGACGCCTCAAATTACCCAATTTTCAATAATGTGCTTAACTGCCTGGGTATTAATATTAAACGTTGTCACATATCTAACTCTCTATGTGAACCCCCACGCAGTCTCCCATGATATGTATCAGATTCGCTTAGCATACTGAAAGTTGGTTTAAGTGACACAGCCCTATCTCTTGCAGTTTTACCCATTGTATCACAGAGAAATGTTGAATCGTAACCACTATGTCGAAAGTCCATCTTCCTATCCTCCATCTGTTTTAAAAAAACACCATCATCTGTATTAAGCCGACTGGCTCTACTAAACTGCGCAGTGACTATCCCTTTAAATATGTGCGGAGCATGCATGCTGTTCCTATGAAGGTATCTACCAGCACATACTTCTTTCTTATGTATATTTGTACAAATTAAACCCTCCTTTAGTTCTATACATAAATCCAAAAAGGTAATACTGGTTTCAGAGAATATCATTTTAAACTCAATAAATGTAGTTGTGCCATTCAAATAATCTAAATAGGAGTACAGATCACCGATAGACCCCTTCCAGATAAGGAAGCAATCATCAACAAAACGCTGATAGAAACAAACATTGTTGTTTAACAGATTGACATCACTACACACATATTTGGTTTCCCACTGATGGAGAACCGGGTTGGCATAGGTATTGGCCACAGATATGCCCATTGCAACACCAGTGAGTTGTAGAAAAAGTTTCTCATCATACAAAAAGACATTCGTAGTGAGAACCAGACCTAATAAAGAGCAAATATTCTCTATCTGTCTAGCAGGCATAGTAGCCATGCTAGTCAAAAACTCTCTGATGGACTCAATTCCAAGGTCGTTAGGGATCACTGTGAACAAGGATGAAATATTAAGGGTAACAAATAAATATTCACCCTGAGATAACTCAGTGACATTTAGACTATCATACCACTTCCTA
The DNA here is from genome assembly GCF_019279795.1 of Protopterus annectens. Taxonomy (NCBI): domain Eukaryota; kingdom Metazoa; phylum Chordata; order Ceratodontiformes; family Protopteridae; genus Protopterus; species Protopterus annectens. Next base: position 11,760 of record NW_025049328.1, on the reverse strand, counting down.
CGTTTCAAGAAGAAATCTGTCGTGTCTTTTAGCACATTCTCACAACCTAACAAAAAAGGGTGCCGTTGCCTCTGTAGATAAATAGAGATTGGTTCTGTTAACCAATCATTGTCAGATACAATTGGTCTCATGGGAGGATTACACAGACATTTATGTATTTTGGGCAGCCCGTACAGCTGTGGAACAACTGGGCAGAGTACAGTAAAGAAATGAAAAAGATCAAGATCAACGTCTCCATTAATCTGAAGGTCATTTATAAACATATTAACCTTACTGATACATTTAATGTCTAGTCGTATATAAACATATTAACCTTACTGATACATTTAATGTCTAGTCATATATAAACATATTAACCTTACTGATACATTTAATGTCTAGTCATATATAAACATATTAACCTTACTGATACATTTAATGTCTAGTCATATATAAACATATTAACCTTACTGATACATTTAATGTCTAGTCATATATAAACATATTAACCTTACTGATACATTTAATGTCTAGTCATATATAAACATATTAACCTTACTGATACATTTAATGTCTAGTCATATATAAACATATTAACCTTACTGATACATTTAATGTCTAGTCATATATAAACATATTAACCTTACTGATACATTTAATGTCTAGTCATATATAAACATATTAACCTTACTGATACATTTAATGTCTAGTCATATATAAACATATTAACCTTACTGATACATTTAATGTCTAGTCATATATAAACATATTAACCTTACTGATACATTTAATGTCTAGTCATATATAAACATATTAACCTTACTGATACATTTAATGTCTAGTCATATATAAACATATTAACCTTACTGATACATTTAATGTCTAGTCATATATAAACATGTTAACCTTACTGATACATTTAATGTCTAGTCATATATAAACATATTAACCTTACTGATACATTTAATGTCTAGTCATATATAAACATATTAACCTTACTGATACATTTAATGTCTAGTCATATATAAACATATTAACCTTACTGATACATTTAATGTCTAGTCATATATAAACATATTAACCTTACTGATACATTTAATGTCTAGTCATATATAAACATATTAACCTTACTGATACATTTAATGTCTAGTCATATATAAACATATTAACCTTACTGATACATTTAATGTCTAGTCATATATAAACATATTAACCTTACTGATACATTTAATGTCTAGTCATATATAAACATATTAACCTTACTGATACATTTAATGTCTAGTCATATATAAACATATTAACCTTACTGATACATTTAATGTCTAGTCATATATAAACATATTAACCTTACTGATACATTTAATGTCTAGTCATATATAAACATATTAACCTTACTGATACATTTAATGTCTAGTCATATATAAACATATTAACCTTACTGATACATTTAATGTCTAGTCATATATAAACATATTAACCTTACTGATACATTTAATGTCTAGTCATATATAAACATATTAACCTTACTGATACATTTAATGTCTAGTCATATATAAACATATTAACCTTACTGATACATTTAATGTCTAGTCATATATAAACATATTAACCTTACTGATACATTTAATGTCTAGTCATATAAACATATTAACCTTACTGATACATTTAATGTCTAGTCATATATAAACATATTAACCTTACTGATACATTTAATGTCTAGTCATATATAAACATATTAACCTTACTGATACATTTAATGTCTAGTCATATATAAACATATTAACCTTACTGATACATTTAATGTCTAGTCATATATAAACATATTAACCTTACTGATACATTTAATGTCTAGTCATATATAAACATATTAACCTTACTGATACATTTAATGTCTAGTCATATATAAACATATTAACCTTACTGATACATTTAATGTCTAGTCATATATAAACATATTAACCTTACTGATACATTTAATGTCTAGTCATATATAAACATATTAACCTTACTGATACATTTAATGTCTAGTCATATATAAACATATTAACCTTACTGATACATTTAATGTCTAGTCATATATAAACATATTAACCTTACTGATACATTTAATGTCTAGTCATATATAAACATATTAACCTTACTGATACATTTAATGTCTAGTCATATATAAACATATTAACCTTACTGATACATTTAATGTCTAGTCATATATAAACATATTAACCTTACTGATACATTTAATGTCTAGTCATATATAAACATATTAACCTTACTGATACATTTAATGTCTAGTCATATATAAACATATTAACCTTACTGATACATTTAATGTCTAGTCATATATAAACATATTAACCTTACTGATACATTTAATGTCTAGTCATATATAAACATATTAACCTTACTGATACATTTAATGTCTAGTCATATATAAACATATTAACCTTACTGATACATTTAATGTCTAGTCATATATAAACATATTAACCTTACTGATACATTTAATGTCTAGTCATATATAAACATATTAACCTTACTGATACATTTAATGTCTAGTCATATATAAACATATTAACCTTACTGATACATTTAATGTCTAGTCATATATAAACATATTAACCTTACTGATACATTTAATGTCTAGTCATATATAAACATATTAACCTTACTGATACATTTAATGTCTAGTCATATATAAACATATTAACCTTACTGATACATTTAATGTCTAGTCATATATAAACATATTAACCTTACTGATACATTTAATGTCTAGTCATATATAAACATATTAACCTTACTGATACATTTAATGTCTAGTCATATATAAACATATTAACCTTACTGATACATTTAATGTCTAGTCATATATAAACATATTAACCTTACTGATACATTTAATGTCTAGTCATATATAAACATATTAACCTTACTGATACATTTAATGTCTAGTCATATATAAACATATTAACCTTACTGATACATTTAATGTCTAGTCATATATAAACATATTAACCTTACTGATACATTTAATGTCTAGTCATATATAAACATATTAACCTTACTGATACATTTAATGTCTAGTCATATATAAACATATTAACCTTACTGATACATTTAATGTCTAGTCATATATAAACATATTAACCTTACTGATACATTTAATGTCTAGTCATATATAAACATATTAACCTTACTGATACATTTAATGTCTAGTCATATATAAACATATTAACCTTACTGATACATTTAATGTCTAGTCATATATAAACATATTAACCTTACTGATACATTTAATGTCTAGTCATATATAAACATATTAACCTTACTGATACATTTAATGTCTAGTCATATATAAACATATTAACCTTACTGATACATTTAATGTCTAGTCATATATAAACATATTAACCTTACTGATACATTTAATGTCTAGTCATATATAAACATATTAACCTTACTGATACATTTAATGTCTAGTCATATATAAACATATTAACCTTACTGATACATTTAATGTCTAGTCATATATAAACATATTAACCTTACTGATACATTTAATGTCTAGTCATATATAAACATATTAACCTTACTGATACATTTAATGTCTAGTCATATATAAACATATTAACCTTACTGATACATTTAATGTCTAGTCATATATAAACATATTAACCTTACTGATACATTTAATGTCTAGTCATATATAAACATATTAACCTTACTGATACATTTAATGTCTAGTCATATATAAACATATTAACCTTACTGATACATTTAATGTCTAGTCATATATAAACATATTAACCTTACTGATACATTTAATGTCTAGTCATATATAAACATATTAACCTTACTGATACATTTAATGTCTAGTCATATATAAACATATTAACCTTTACTGATACATTTAATGTCTAGTCATATATAAACATATTAACCTTACTGATACATTTAATGTCTAGTCATATATAAACATATTAACCTTACTGATACATTTAATGTCTAGTCATATATAAACATATTAACCTTACTGATACATTTAATGTCTAGTCATATATAAACATATTAACCTTACTGATACATTTAATGTCTAGTCATATATAAACATATTAACCTTACTGATACATTTAATGTCTAGTCATATATAAACATATTAACCTTACTGATACATTTAATGTCTAGTCATATATAAACATATTAACCTTACTGATACATTTAATGTCTAGTCATATATAAACATATTAACCTTACTGATACATTTAATGTCTAGTCATATATAAACATATTAACCTTACTGATACATTTAATGTCTAGTCATATATAAACATATTAACCTTACTGATACATTTAATGTCTAGTCGTATATAAACATATTAACCTTACTGATACATTTAATGTCTAGTCATATATAAACATATTAACCTTACTGATACATTTAATGTCTAGTCATATATAAACATATTAACCTTACTGATACATTTAATGTCTAGTCATATATAAACATATTAACCTTACTGATACATTTAATGTCTAGTCATATATAAACATATTAACCTTACTGATACATTTAATGTCTAGTCATATATAAACATATTAACCTTACTGATACATTTAATGTCTAGTCATATATAAACATATTAACCTTACTGATACATTTAATGTCTAGTCATATATAAACATATTAACCTTACTGATACATTTAATGTCTAGTCATATATAAACATATTAACCTTACTGATACATTTAATGTCTAGTCATATATAAACATATTAACCTTACTGATACATTTAATGTCTAGTCATATATAAACATATTAACCTTACTGATACATTTAATGTCTAGTCATATATAAACATATTAACCTTACTGATACATTTAATGTCTAGTCATATATAAACATATTAACCTTACTGATACATTTAATGTCTAGTCATATATAAACATATTAACCTTACTGATACATTTAATGTCTAGTCATATATAAACATATTAACCTTACTGATACATTTAATGTCTAGTCATATATAAACATATTAACCTTACTGATACATTTAATGTCTAGTCATATATAGACATATTCACCTTTACTGATACATTTAATGTCTAGTCATATATAAACATATTAACCTTACTGATACATTTAATGTCTAGTCATATATAAACATATTAACCTTACTGATACATTTAATGTCTAGTCATATATAAACATATTAACCTTACTGATACATTTAATGTCTAGTCATATATAAACATATTAACCTTACTGATACATTTAATGTCTAGTCATATATAAACATATTAACCTTACTGATACATTTAATGTCTAGTCATATATAAACATATTAACCTTACTGATACATTTAATGTCTAGTCATATATAAACATATTAACCTTACTGATACATTTAATGTCTAGTCATATATAAACATATTAACCTTACTGATACATTTAATGTCTAGTCATATATAAACATATTAACCTTACTGATACATTTAATGTCTAGTCATATATAAACATATTAACCTTACTGATACATTTAATGTCTAGTCATATATAAACATATTAACCTTACTGATACATTTAATGTCTAGTCATATATAAACATATTAACCTTACTGATACATTTAATGTCTAGTCATATATAAACATATTAACCTTACTGATACATTTAATGTCTAGTCATATATAAACATATTAACCTTACTGATACATTTAATGTCTAGTCATATATAAACATATTAACCTTACTGATACATTTAATGTCTAGTCATATATAAACATATTAACCTTACTGATACATTTAATGTCTAGTCATATATAAACATATTAACCTTACTGATACATTTAATGTCTAGTCATATATAAACATATTAACCTTACTGATACATTTAATGTCTAGTCATATATAAACATATTAACCTTACTGATACATTTAATGTCTAGTCATATATAAACATATTAACCTTACTGATACATTTAATGTCTAGTCATATATAAACATATTAACCTTACTGATACATTTAATGTCTAGTCATATATAAACATATTAACCTTACTGATACATTTAATGTCTAGTCATATATAAACATATTAACCTTACTGATACATTTAATGTCTAGTCATATATAAACATATTAACCTTACTGATACATTTAATGTCTAGTCATATATAAACATATTAACCTTACTGATACATTTAATGTCTAGTCATATATAAACATATTAACCTTACTGATACATTTAATGTCTAGTCGTATATAAACATATTACACTTACTGATACATTTAATGTCTAGTCGTATATAAACATATTAACCTTACTGATACATTTAATGTCTAGTCATATATAAACATATTAACCTTACTGATACATTTAATGTCTAGTCATATATAAACATATTAACCTTACTGATACATTTAATGTCTAGTCATATATAAACATATTAACCTTACTGATACATTTAATGTCTAGTCATATATAAACATATTAACCTTACTGATACATTTAATGTCTAGTCATATATAAACATATTAACCTTACTGATACATTTAATGTCTAGTCATATATAAACATATTAACCTTACTGATACATTTAATGTCTAGTCATATATAAACATATTAACCTTACTGATACATTTAATGTCTAGTCATATATAAACATATTAACCTTACTGATACATTTAATGTCTAGTCATATATAAACATATTAACCTTACTGATACATTTAATGTCTAGTCATATATAAACATATTAACCTTACTGATACATTTAATGTCTAGTCATATATAAACATATTAACCTTACTGATACATTTAATGTCTAGTCATATATAAACATATTAACCTTACTGATACATTTAATGTCTAGTCATATATAAACATATTAACCTTACTGATACATTTCTTAATGTCTAGTCATATATAAACATATTAACCTTACTGATACATTTAATGTCTAGTCATATATAAACATATTAACCTTACTGATACATTTAATGTCTAGTCATATATAAACATATTAACCTTACTGATACATTTAATGTCTAGTCATATATAAACATATTAACCTTACTGATACATTTAATGTCTAGTCATATATAAACATATTAACCTTACTGATACATTTAATGTCTAGTCATATATAAACATATTAACCTTACTGATACATTTAATGTCTAGTCATATATAAACATATTAACCTTACTGATACATTTAATGTCTAGTCATATATAAACATATTAACCTTACTGATACATTTAATGTCTAGTCATATATAAACATATTAACCTTACTGATACATTTAATGTCTAGTCATATATAAACATATTAACCTTACTGATACATTTAATGTCTAGTCATATATAAACATATTAACCTTACTGATACATTTAATGTCTAGTCATATATAAACATATTAACCTTACTGATACATTTAATGTCTAGTCATATATAAACATATTAACCTTACTGATACATTTAATGTCTAGTCATATATAAACATATTAACCTTACTGATACATTTAATGTCTAGTCATATATAAACATATTAACCTTACTGATACATTTAATGTCTAGTCATATATAAACATATTAACCTTACTGATACATTTAATGTCTAGTCATATATAAACATATTAACCTTACTGATACATTTAATGTCTAGTCATATATAAACATATTAACCTTACTGATACATTTAATGTCTAGTCATATATAAACATATTAACCTTACTGATACATTTAATGTCTAGTCATATATAAACATATTAACCTTACTGATACATTTAATGTCTAGTCATATATAAACATATTAACCTTACTGATACATTTAATGTCTAGTCATATATAAACATATTAACCTTACTGATACATTTAATGTCTAGTCATATATAAACATATTAACCTTACTGATACATTTAATGTCTAGTCATATATAAACATATTAACCTTACTGATACATTTAATGTCTAGTCATATATAAACATATTAACCTTACTGATACATTTAATGTCTAGTCATATATAAACATATTAACCTTACTGATACATTTAATGTCTAGTCATATATAAACATATTAACCTTACTGATACATTTAATGTCTAGTCATATATAAACATACCTTACTGATACATTTATTGTCTAGTCATATATTAACATGTTAACCTTACTGATACATTTAATGTCTAGTCATATATAAACATATTAACCTTACTGATACATTTAATGTCTAGTCATATATAAACATATTAACCTTACTGATACATTTAATGTCTAGTCATATATAAACATATTAACCTTACTGATACATTTAATGTCTAGTCATATATAAACATATTAACCTTACTGATACATTTAATGTCTAGTCATATATAAACATATTAACCTTACTGATACATTTAATGTCTAGTCATATATAAACATATTAACCTTACTGATACATTTAATGTCTAGTCATATATAAACATATTAACCTTACTGATACATTTAATGTCTAGTCATATATAAACATATTAACCTTACTGATACATTTCTTAATGTCTAGTCATATATAAACATATTAACCTTACTGATACATTTAATGTCTAGTCATATATAAACATATTAACCTTACTGATACATTTAATGTCTAGTCATATATAAACATATTAACCTTACTGATACATTTAATGTCTAGTCATATATAAACATATTAACCTTACTGATACATTTAATGTCTAGTCATATATAAACATATTAACCTTACTGATACATTTAATGTCTAGTCATATATAAACATATTAACCTTACTGATACATTTAATGTCTAGTCATATATAAACATATTAACCTTTACTGATACATTTAATGTCTAGTCATATATAAACATATTAACCTTACTGATACATTTAATGTCTAGTCATATATAAACATATTAACCTTACTGATACATTTAATGTCTAGTCATATATAAACATATTAACCTTACTGATACATTTAATGTCTAGTCATATATAAACATATTAACCTTACTGATACATTTAATGTCTAGTCATATATAAACATATTAACCTTACTGATACATTTAATGTCTAGTCATATATAAACATATTAACCTTACTGATACATTTAATGTCTAGTCATATATAAACATATTAACCTTACTGATACATTTAATGTCTAGTCATATATAAACATATTAACCTTACTGATACATTTAATGTCTAGTCATATATAAACATATTAACCTTACTGATACATTTAATGTCTAGTCATATATAAACATATTAACCTTACTGATACATTTAATGTCTAGTCATATATAAACATATTAACCTTACTGATACATTTAATGTCTAGTCATATATAAACATATTAACCTTACTGATACATTTAATGTCTAGTCATATATAAACATATTAACCTTTACTGATACATTTAATGTCTAGTCATATATAAACATATTAACCTTACTGATACATTTAATGTCTAGTCATATATAAACATATTAACCTTACTGATACATTTAATGTCTAGTCATATATAAACATATTAACCTTACTGATACATTTAATGTCTAGTCATATATAAACATATTAACCTTACTGATACATTTAATGTCTAGTCATATATAAACATATTAACCTTACTGATACATTTAATGTCTAGTCATATATAAACATATTAACCTTACTGATACATTTAATGTCTAGTCATATATAAACATATTAACCTTACTGATACATTTAATGTCTAGTCATATATAAACATATTAACCTTACTGATACATTTAATGTCTAGTCATATATAAACATATTAACCTTACTGATACATTTAATGTCTAGTCATATATAAACATATTAACCTTACTGATACATTTAATGTCTAGTCATATATAAACATATTAACCTTTACTGATACATTTAATGTCTAGTCATATATAAACATATTAACCTTACTGATACATTTAATGTCTAGTCATATATAAACATATTAACCTTACTGATACATTTAATGTCTAGTCATATATAAACATATTAACCTTACTGATACATTTAATGTCTAGTCATATATAAACATATTAACCTTACTGATACATTTAATGTCTAGTCATATATAAACATATTAACCTTACTGATACATTTAATGTCTAGTCATATATAAACATATTAACCTTACTGATACATTTAATGTCTAGTCATATATAAACATATTAACCTTACTGATACATTTAATGTCTAGTCATATATAAACATATTAACCTTACTGATACATTTAATGTCTAGTCATATATAAACATATTAACCTTACTGATACATTTAATGTCTAGTCATATATAAACATATTAACCTTACTGATACATTTAATGTCTAGTCATATATAAACATATTAACCTTACTGATACATTTAATGTCTAGTCATATATAAACATATTAACCTTACTGATACATTTAATGTCTAGTCATATATAAACATATTAACCTTACTGATACATTTAATGTCTAGTCATATATAAACATATTAACCTTACTGATACATTTAATGTCTAGTCATATATAAACATATTAACCTTACTGATACATTTAATGTCTAGTCATATATAAACATATTAACCTTACTGATACATTTAATGTCTAGTCATATATAAACATATTAACCTTACTGATACATTTAATGTCTAGTCATATATAAACATATTAACCTTACTGATACATTTAATGTCTAGTCATATATAAACATATTAACCTTACTGATACATTTAATGTCTAGTCATATATAAACATATTAACCTTACTGATACATTTAATGTCTAGTCATATATAAACATATTAACCTTACTGATACATTTAATGTCTAGTCATATATAAACATATTAACCTTACTGATACATTTAATGTCTAGTCATATATAAACATATTAACCTTACTGATACATTTAATGTCTAGTCATATATAAACATATTAACCTTACTGATACATTTAATGTCTAGTCATATATAAACATATTAACCTTACTGATACATTTAATGTCTAGTCATATATAAACATATTAACCTTACTGATACATTTAATGTCTAGTCATATATAAACATATTAACCTTACTGATACATTTAATGTCTAGTCATATATAAACATATTAACCTTACTGATACATTTAATGTCTAGTCATATATAAACATATTAACCTTACTGATACATTTAATGTCTAGTCATATATAAACATATTAACCTTACTGATACATTTAATGTCTAGTCATATATAAACATATTAACCTTACTGATACATTTAATGTCTAGTCATATATAAACATATTAACCTTACTGATGGTAATGCAGTGGGTATGTAAGCATATTAACCTTGCATTTAATGTCTAGTCGTATATAAACATATTAACCTTACTGATACATTTAATGTCTAGTCGTATATAAACATATTAACCTTACTGATACATTTAATGTCTAGTCGTATATAAACATAGCATTATTACAACTTTTACTGATATACATTTTAATGTCTGAGTCAGGTATATAAACATATTAACCTTACTGACACATTTAATGTTATATTATAACATTTAATTACTTTATTACAAAAAAAAAAAAAAAAAAAAAAAAAAAAAAAAAAAAAAAAACAAAAAAAAAAAAAAAAAAAAAAAAAAAAAAAAAAAAAAAAAAAAAAAAAAAAAAAAAAAAAAAAAAAAAAAAAAAAAAAACAAAAAAAAAAAACGGTCCACCCTCCCTCCCCCCCCCACCCCCCCCCCCCCCCCCCCCCCCCCCCCCCCCCCCCCCCCCCCCCCCCCCCC
>NW_025049327.1:0-14662 GCF_019279795.1 Protopterus annectens | reverse complement strand
AAATGTGGTTTTATAGCAGGGAAATGAAAGAGATAGAAATTAGCCCAAATTGGCCAATAAACTACTAATTTCTGGGCTGAAACCACTCCTCCAGGGACAGATAGGCTGCTCAAAGCTCCCTCTTTCACAGTGAAGAGAGAAACTTCCTTCTATCCAAGTAAGGTATGGGCAAACACAGAAACTTGTAACACAGTCCTGAATTCAGCACTAACCTGAAAACTGGAGTATACTAGCTTAGAAAGGTGGGAAAACAAGTATTTTGTTTTTGTTTCTTTTTTTTCAGAAAATAAAGCAGATACAAGCAAAAAACACTTTAAATGCACAGAAATGGCTATCACACTTGAGTTTGTAGCCTACAACAGTTAAACAGGTAATTTAAACACAAAAATGATTTTGTTAAAGTGCAGGCAGTAAAATAAGTGCAATATGTAGGTGAAACAAGCTTTTTTAAATCACAGAAATTCTAGAAAATCAGCGTTTTAGGTGGGATTTAGCTACAGGCAGCAATAAAATGCAGAAAAATGATAATCACTCCAAAGTCTCTCTTTTGTCTCTCTGCTGCTGTAGAACTCTGCAGGGCACCAGGCAGGAGCTTGCTGAGCTGTATACTAGCACAAACACCTTGCAAATATCGGTTTTATAGCAGGGAAATGAAATATATAGAACTTAGCCCAAAATGGCCAATAAACTACTAATTTCTGGGCTGAAACCACTCCTCCAGGGACAGATAGGCTGCTCAAAGCTCCCTCTCTCACAGTTAACAGAGAAACTTTCTTCTATCCAAGTAAGGTATGGGAAAACACAGAAACTTGTAACATAGCCCTGAATTCAGCACTAACCTGAAAACTGGACTATACTTGCTTAGAAAGGTGGGAAAACCAGCATTTTTTTTTTGTTTCTTTTTTTTCAGAAAAAAACAAAAAAAAAACCTTTTCTTTCTATCCAAGTGGTAGAAACAGAAACGGTAAAAAACTGAAACAAATTTGAAAATGGAAAATATTCCCAAAAAGAAAACCATTCCAAAAAAAAAACCAACAAAAAAAACTTAAATCCAAAAATGACCTTTTTTTAAAACACAACGTTCTTTTTTCATGAAAACAAATAAGAAAATATCATTTGCACAAGACAAACCCTTTTCAAATTTAAAAAACCCAAAAATAATTATAAAAAAATTTATGTAACACCAATCCTCCATATTTTAAAAAACTGTTTTAAAAAAACACTAAAAAATCAAAAAATTCACATAAAAAAAACTAGAAAATTATAACAAAAACTTCCAAAAAATTTATATATTGTTTGTTTTTTCATCTATCTAAGGGTTATCGTTTTAAAAAATAATCATTAAATCCCTTTTATTAATTTATATCCAAATTTCTTCAAACCTTTTTGTTTGTATATTTATTTTTTCTTTAAAAGGCTATTTAAAATTGGAAGAATAAAACTCTTAAAATTTGCCTTTACCCTTTAATAAATGGTCTTTTCTGTCTTTAATATCTGTCTTCCCCATAAAATTTCCTCAAACAAAGAAATAGACCACATCTGGTTTAAGAAATTTTTTCCCTTTTAAATAAAAATTTTTCTATCGGGTTTTAAAACCGCTTCCATAAATTCCCCAAACCCAAAGGTTGGGGCTTCCAATCCTGTAAGAAATGGTTTTTGAAAAAATCCTTTTAGACTTTCATTTGAAATAAATCGGGTGTTCCCAAAACTTTACCCCGTCAGTAATCTCTAATGTTTTTCTTATGATTGGTTTACATCTGTAGTATATTTAAAAGACATTCTGATTTTATTATTCATAGGTGTCTTATTTTCATTAGGTCTAATTTTTAAAAATATGGTTTAGCCTGATCCTTCCTCTTATTGACTGCTTATGCATTTTGGTTACAAAGTAACCTCTCTAAAAATTTTTTCCAATATTAAAATCATCACCCCTCACTTTTTAACCACAGCCCCATTACCTGAGTCAAAACCCATTTTTAAAAATGTGGTGGGATGTTATGTAAAAATGGTTAACATGACTTTCCCTTTCCCTTTGTTGTCTTTCTGTTCCATTACTTCTCCATTTAAATCCAAAAATCCATACTATGTTTGGAGACTCTAGGGGAATCTCAAAAAGTGTGTACTACTATTAATGTAATCCATAAAAAGTCAGCTGTACTTCATCTCCTTCCCATAAATGAAAACATCATCCAAAACCTTTGGGTTAAGGGATGAAAGGAAAACACAAATTCATCTTCCCAATAAACCCATAAATTGAATGGGCACAGGATGCTTTTCATTTTTTAAAAACTGGTCAACAAAAAAAACAAATTATTTTCCCAAAAAAGTTAAAAAAGTAAAAAGAAAAATTTTTATCAGTGGTATATTGTGCATAAACCTCTAAAAGCCCTTGGTGGCTATCAGTCCCTCTTGAATCACAGTGAACAATGATCCCACATCTAAACTAAGATTACATTAGAGTCATGATGTTAAAAAAACTCATAAAGATCTCTAAAAATGCTCCTCTAAGAACATGAACATTCATATTTAAAATAGGTCAAAGATGCTTTCAAAAAAAATAGAGTTTGGTTAACAAATTGAGACAATTGGTCTCATTGGAGGATCAGTCTTTTTATCTTGGGAAGCCCCTTTTTATAGGTATAACAGGATTACTAACCATAAAATAATCCAAAAGTTTCTCATCATTCAAACTTCCATCAAAAATCTAAAAGCAGTTTGCACATCCATAATATGAAAAGATACCTGCTCAGTGTCTATCTTCTCAAAAACCTTTGGTAAAACATAACATATAGACACATACATTTCTCTGTCCAATCCCAATTAAATTGTCTGGGTCTTATAATTATCCTTGTGTCTTGTTTAACTCATCACTTCCCTTTTCCGTAATTAGCCCTTTCCCAGTACTTATTCCAAAATTTTGCTTTGCATTTAATTCATATAAAATATACATTTTCTCAAAAGCATTTATCAACATATTAGTATTGGAATATATTACTTGGTTTAAAAAACATATTTTGTATTGTTTTCCATAGTATCTCTATATATCTTTTTCAAATTAAAAGTCCTAAACATCTTAACATTAAAATAACTTCAATAAAAATTACTGTTGTAATAAATGAGAATTCCTAATACAGACAAATGAAACTCATTTAATATACAGCAAATTCAAAACTAGCCCCTCTTTTTTTAAATTTTTATACTCAACTGTTTTGGCTTTGCCCCCTTTCCCTCTGGTCCCCCCCTTGGGTTTTATTTTTTTGACATCCGGTCTCACTGGTAGTGGGAAATCGATGTTGTATCGATGTAAATAATCTTCAGTAGTAAATTCACCATATGCTCCCTGACCATCACGATGTACTTGGGGGAAAAAGCACCTTCTTTTTTGGTCTGTAAAATTTCACAGTTGCCATCTGTCACCCTTGGATCACAGCCATCAGAACCTGTTGCAATCTTTTCCCCTAACTCACCAATGGCTGCATCTATTTCCCTAACTCTGTTGTGTTCACCAAATCTCCTTCAAGCGTTCCTTTTGGGCCAAGTGAAGATATTTCCTGTATAAACTCCTATCCTGATGATTTTCCCCTATTTTCCCCTTTCTGCATTTACAAGAGAGGCAAGCCTTGAGTGAGTTAGAACAAGACACAAGGATAATTATAAGACCAGCAGACATAAATCTGTGACTGATCCTCCAATGAGACCAATTGTCTCGGGTAGAGGTTGGTGTACTGAACCAATCTCTATTTTCATTGAAAAACATCTTAGACCTATTTTAAATATGAATTTTGTTCTTGAACAGAGCATTTTTAAAGATCTTTATGAGTTTTTGAACATCAGATTTAAAATTTTATCACGTTAGATGTGGTTTTTCATGTACTGAATGCAGAGGGACATAACCAAGGGTTTTTAATTTATACAATATACCACTGAAAAAATTTTGTCTGTTTTTGCCCCTTTGAATTTGTGTTGGAACATAATTTGTTTTTTTTGTTGACCAGTTTACAGACAAAAAAAAGCTATGGCAACCCGTCCCCATATAAAATTTTAATTTGATTGGGGATGAATGTGTTTTAAAGGTCCTTTCATCCCTTAATCTTTTTTTCCGGGGGTTTTGGATGATGTTTTTTTTTATGGGAAGGAAAAACAGCTGACTATTTTTATGGATTACAAATAGTAGTACCCCTTTCTAGATTCACACATAGAGTCCCCAAACATAGTATGGATTTTTGGATGTTGGTAGTGAGAAAGTAATGGAACAGTATACACAAACAACATGGAAAATGTCTTTTAACCATTTGTTACATAGAGGCATCCACCACATATTTTAAGAATTTTTGAATCAGGTAATGACTTTGTTAAATGTGGGGGATGATGATTTTAATAATGAGTTGGATAGGGTCAAAGTTTTAAGTAGAGGTTACAACAATAGTAACACAGATGCATATCCCCTAGCAGTCAATAAGGGGAAGGTTTAAAACCCATATTTTTTAAGATTAGATCTAATGAGGGGGGATATAAGACACCTATGAAAAAAAAATCTTTTTGAAATATACACAGATGTATACAAGTACACAGATATAGTTGAAAAAAGAATCCTACTGACGGATAAAGATGTGCATTGGTTGATAATACGATTTAGTTTCGGGGGAAAACCAAAATTTTTTTCTAAAGATACTCATGTTCTTGGATATGGAGAAACCCCTTTGGGCATTGAAGGGGCCCATAATTGATGGAAGTCTTGGTTTATCATCCTGATTTAAAAAGTTTTTTTTAAAGGTAAAAATTTCCGCATGTGGTCTTTCAAGCTGTTGTTTTAGAAAATTTTATGTGGAGAAACGGATAGATATCTGAAAGAGGGGATAAACATTTTTACAATATTAGGGGGGTAATAAACAAACCCAGCATAATAGTCAGATAGCTCTCATACCAATTTTAGGGATACCTTTTCATGAAAGATGAGCGGGGATTTTAAAAGACAGGAATTTAAAGAAATTTGGATCACTAAACAGAGGTACAGAAGGGCACTTGAATGAGTGTTTTCCCGAAACAAGAAAACCTCTTAAAGATAGAAAAAACATAGAAATATATAAAAGTTTTTTGTGGAAAAATTTTTTTTTTCTTTTTTTTTATAATTTTTTTTATTTTTAAAATTTTTAAAATTTGGGTTTTTTTTTTATTTTTTGATTTTATTAAAATTTTTTTGTTTGTGGTTTTAAAAAAAAAAGAAAATTTTTAAAAAAATTTTTAAAAATTGGAGGTAAAAAAAAAAAATAAAAAAAGGTTTTTTTTTTTAAATTAATAAATATTATATTTAAATTCATGGAAAAATTTTTGTTAAATTTTTTTGGGCAAAATTGGGGGTTTTTTAAGTAAAAAAATTTTTTTGGGATTTGTGTAAAAATTTGGGTTAAGGGGCCAAAATAAGTTTTTTGTTTCTTTTTTTTTTAAAAAATAAAGCGTTAAAAAAAAAACCTTTTGAAAATAAAGGCTTTTCCTTGATTTAGCCTAAAAATTAAAACATTTTCAAAAACAACTTTGTTAAAGTGCAAGCAGTAAAATAAGTCAATATGTAGTTGAAACAAGTTTTTAAATCACAGAAACTCTAGAAGATCTGCTTTTTAAAAATTAGCTAAAGGCAGCAAGAAAATGCAAAAAAATGATAATCACTCCAAAGTCTCTTTTTGTCTCTCTGCTGTAGAACTCTGGGGCCCCAGGCGGGACTTGAAGCTGTATACTAGCACAAAAACCTTGCAAATCGGTTTTATAGCAGGGAAATGAAAGAATAGAAATTAGCCCAAAATGGCAAATAAACTACTAATTTCTGGGCTGAAACCACTCCTCAGGGACAGAAGGTGCTAAAGCCCCCTCTCTCACAGTGAACAGAGAAATTCCTTCTATCCAATAAGGTATGGGCAAACACAGAAACTTGTAACACAGCCCGGGGTTTTTTGGTTGAAATGGACTATTTGTTGGGGGTAAGTTTTTTTTCTTGTTCAAAATTTTGGGGAGATTTCCCTCCATTTTAAAATGCACCAAAATTTGTATTTGGGGGGTGGGGAAACGTTAAAGGAATTTTTACTTTGAAACCCAATTTTAATGCAGGAGAAAAATAGTCCCCTTAATGTAATAAAAACAATTTTTTAAAAAAAGGGGGAAATTAAAGACTGTTTTTTAAAGCAATAGAAAAAGGAAAAAAATGCCGAAATGAAATTTATCAAAGTTTTTTTTTTGTCTTCCGTTTGAACTGTAGGGCAAAAAAGGCAAAAAAAAAGTTTCCCTAACTGTTACGGGAAAAAACTGCAAATGCAGGTTTAAACAGAAATTGAAGAGATGGAAAATTGCCCAAGGCCCAATACTACAATTTCGGGGCCCGAACCACCCCTTTAGGGAAAAGGGTTTCCTAGGTTTCCCTCCCACTGAAAGAGAACCTAAAAACCGGAAAGGTTGGGGGGCCAGAACTTAAACAGCCTGGATTTTTGGTAATTTAAAGGAAAGGTAGGTGGTTTATTTTTTATTTTTTAATTTATTTTTTTTTGAAAAGAGAAAAAAACCAGTAAAAAAATTCAAATGAGTGGTAGAAAGTTGTAAAAATTTTAGCCAAACACATTTAAAAATGCAATTACATTAAAAGAAAAAAAACTGGGGTGATTGGAAATGGGGAAAAAATTTTCCCTTCAAATTGAGGGGGGGCCTCAAAAGAAAATTTAAAACAAAAACCCGGTGGGGGGGTATGGGAATTTAGCAGAGATTGCTATTAGTTCAAAAATAACAGTGTAAAATTGAAAAAATTAGTCCACAAAATTTACGACAAAATTTAAGAAAAAAAATAATCAGCTTAAATTTTTCCAGAATTTTAAAAAGTTTTTGGAAAAGGGTTCCCCAGCAATGTATCGGCACAAGGGTGGGAAAGCCTGATCCCAGGGGGGAACAAGCAGAGGGTCCCAGAAGTGGAGGGGAGCTTTAGTTTTTTTTTAGACCCCACCTGACCCAAGTAAGGAAGGTTAGGTGGTTAATATTATTAATTATAGGTCTAGGGCGTCAGGTGGCTGGAGTGGGTCTATTGGACCCCCCGGGGTTAAAAATGTTCATTGGGAAAACCACCCAATAGCAGATCCCAAACAAATGCCTCCCCAGTCTATTTTACATGAAAAGAACAATAACAATGAAAAAAAAAATTTTTGGGGTTTTTTTGGGGGGGTTTTTGGGTTGTTTGGATAAAAATTATAATAATAATATTTAAAAAATAATAATAAATAAATAATATATATTCCCCCTTTTATAAAATGTATAATATAAAAATAATATAAATACCCAAATAATATATATAAATAATATATTATTTTTATATAATATATATATATATAATATATATATATATATAATAATATATATATATATATATATATATATATATATATATATATATATATATATATATATATATATATATTTTTTTTGGGTGTGTGTGGGGGGAAAATAAAATATATATATAGCTAGGATATGATACAGCAGTTAAGAATTACATATGTTCACATGTGCCAATAGGGATGGGGGGTCCAATCAACAAAGGAAACATAAAAAATACAATAAAAGTAACAAACCACTGTTTCCCCAGATTACAGGCAGGATACTACCAGTGGGAGAGACCCGCCAAGTTAATCTTGAAACAAAGACAAGAATGTCCCTTGTGGAAAACCCCAAACCCCTTTCCACCCAACCAAGAAGGGAATGTTCTGGACTACAAAAGCCTGATGATCCAGGGGCAAAAACAGTGGGGTCCCAGGGGGATTTAGGGGACTGGGTCCAGACCCCCCCCACCCAGAAAAGAGGGGAGAGGAGGGGGGGGAGAAATTTTGTAATTATGGGCCAGGGGGATTTCTGGGGCAGTTCTATGTGGACCCCCGGGATGTAAGCAATAACATTGGGCAGACTGACACCTAACGAGCACCAAAACCCCAGCAGCAATGTCAGTTTACAGGGCAAGGGGGGAAGACCAAGTGTCATTGCAAACCCACTAAATGACACAAAAAAACACATAGTCAACACCCCACTGTAGGCAGGCTGAACTAATTTGGGATCACAAGGTATTATTTTTCCCCACCCCCCACAGGGGGGGTGAGTACCCCCCAAAAAAGGGTATATACACAGCTGTCACAGAAGAAATGGCCAGCTGTGGACCTTCCTGTCACCGTCCTGCACATTTTGGACATTTTCTATCAGCCCCTTATGTGGCCCAATAACACCACTTACCTATCACCCCTTTTCATTCAAATAATGTTCACAGTCACAAGTAGGTGACATCCACACAACTGTATTGGCAGAATCTGGAACCCCAGTCCAGGTGTATTACCACAGCTGTCCCAGACTACACATGTAAATAACACATGAAGGGAAAAACCCCAAACACACTTGGATCACCACTTGCTCACCACCCAAGTCCACCACCCCAACACTCCATACCCCTACAAAAACTACTGACACCTCCTTCTTTTCTACATATCCCAACACCCTGCAAACCTGCAATTTCCTCCACCAATCAGTCAAATGGCCTACTATACAGTTAAAATGTCCCCCCTCCCCCCCTGCTTACACCCCCACTATTTACATCTACTCTACAACACAGGTGATAACTAAATCTAACTAATACCTGAATGTAACCTATCCAGAAATCTAAACTGGAATTCCACTTAACCTTACACTGACCTTTGAACAGTCATACCTGAATGTACACCTGACTTAAGCATGTATAATACCAACATGTACATGAAGTAGCATGGGGTATGCATCAGCAAAAAGATGCCTGTTTTGGCGTAAGCAATGGGCCCCACTGGTTAAGCAATGTGGAGGCCAACCCAGTGTGACGCCATAACCGGAGGTCAGCAAGTCTGAGCCTAGTGCACACTTCCCCGCAGTGCCTTAGGCACCCCCGCCCCATCGTGGGAAATAACAACATAATCAGCACTCCCAGGTCCCCCTGCACACTTTGTCCAAGTGAGTTACCATGAAGGCATGGCAGATATACAATCAGCTGCTGTTATCAAAACATATCATCTGGCACAGTCAGTCAAAAATATAGGAAAATGTAAGTATGTACATTAATACCAGCAAACATGTGCACATTTCTCAGTCACAGTATTCCAAGCAGTCTTTAGTAAAAAACAGTGCCTGTCCACATACTGTGAGAACAGTAGGGATAATACTGAAGAGAGGAATGGAAAAGGGGGCCGGGGGGTGCCCGAAGGGGGATGAGGCTGGTCTGGTGTGAGCAAACTGCATCTGAAAACCCTGCAGGATGCTACCAGTGGGGGAAACAGTGTAGACCAGCAAAGTGTACTCGTGAAAAACAACAGGTCCTTTGCCGGGATGCACCAGACTTTATGGGTCAAATGATGTTTCCACCAGTATCGGAGGTGGATGAAGGAAGGCTAAAAAGTACATGGACTAAATGGATGAAGAACCTGCAGAAGGTTGCATCAAGACAGTAAATGGGGAGTACCGGCGGAGGAAATGTGTGAGGTGTGGGGCAGGCAAAAAGCAGAATGGATGGATGCTGTATGTGGAGCATGGGGATCGGAAAAAGGAGCATGGGTATGACATTAAGGTAGAAATTTGCAAATTTGCAGAACTGCAATAGTGTAGTGGCAGAGCATCTGCCTACCACCCATGCATTCTTTGGGTTTAAGTCCCACTGCAGCACATTCTATTTTTGTGAAATCTGTATAACACATCATTTTGCTGTATAACCTACTAAATGACATTTACACTTTACAGGAGTACTGAATTACACATAGCCACTCACTATTCAAAGGACATGAGATGAAAACAGATATGTATACACAGACAACCTTTATGGTGTATTTTACAATAATGTATGCCATTACTGACAGCACTTATTTAATCAGTGAGGAATGCAAGGCCCCCACAGAAAAGTAGATGCGACAGTGGGGTATATAACATACTGCTGTCCCGGCCAGGCCCATCAATTTGTACAACTTTGGACAAAGGATTTGCCATCAAGATAGGTAACAATAAACAATAACAGATGTAGTTCAGCAGCCAGTCACCCCATAGTCAAGGCCTAGGGGACATTTATTACCTGTGATAATGTCTATGTATCTGTAAAATGTATGGACCCTGACCAACAAATGTGGGAGTCCATATGACTGAGATGATAGCAGGAATGCTAGCAGTATATTATGATAGGCCAATACCAAACAACCCCTAACTGTATCACAGCAGGACAAAAGCTAGCCATATATGTGGGGACAAGGAGGGAAAACAGGCCATACTCATTAAAAGTGTTACACACCCTGCACATTGCTGGTTTTAAAGGGTTCATTGCAACATACCCTTATGCAGGAATAAACATCAGGAACACAACTGAAAATAGCCATGTACTGATAGCAACAGACAGATTGCCGGGGGTATATCTAGGACAAGCCCTTTTGGTGCACAGGCAAAAGCAAACAGACAATCCACTGGCCATCATTGGATAGGCCCACTGTTGAGAGCTATGCAGACAGACTGCATTCCATCCTAAACTTCTATGTACATGCAAACACTGCAAGATCAGCAATATACAAAACATAATAACACTACTCACTCTGTCTGTAGGTCTGGGGAACCCTTTAAAATTGTGTAGTTGTCCTGTGTCTGCAAGCCCCATTGTAATAGGTACACAACCTGCCATCTGTAACACTGCTGCCCACATACAGGAAGGATGTCCTCCATACGGAAAGGTGAAGGACAACCCCACATGAGTAAGCAATTTATGTACTGGGTTGCCATGACGATGGTTAAAAAAATCACTACACAGCAGGCTGCATGCAGTCAGCAATTTTTCACATGATTGGTGCAGAGCCCATCATGATCATGTCACCTACAAAAGCCATGCTGAAATCCATTCAAAAACTCATTCGCTCTACTGGGGAGGGAGAGAGAGAGAAAAGAAAAAGAAAAAAAAAAAACAAAAAAAAAAAAAGGAAAAAAAACAAACATATAAAACTGAACCCCCCAGTGGGAACAAATAACTACAGCCCCAACTGGGAAGGCCACACCCATCCAAACACTAAAAGGTATGTAAACATACTGTATGTAATTTAATGTGTATGTGGTATAGATTTTAGATTTTATGAGAATGTTTTATATGTGCCTCGTTTCCCTGTAATGAGCCCCAACAACTGCTCTGGACAATACCCCCTGTAAGCAGTGGGACATACCCCCAAATGTGCAATCAGCAATGAATGACAAAGATGTCAGCCATAATATCTTTTGTTTGTTGTGTGGACAATAGCTGTTGGTGGATGTACTCCCATGATAGACACATGGGTGTCAGAGCACACCATTGGGCAGTCATAAAAGTGTAATGTAGCATGCACAAAGCCCTAGGGTGTAATAGAAAAAGCATCTCACACCATTGTTACCACCCTAATGTTAGGCTGTGTTCATGTGGCACCTGTCTGTGTTGCAGCAAGGCAGAACAGTGCAGCTGTGAATGAAAAAGAAGCGGACCGGATGTCTGTATGCACTCCCCATATCTTTTAACAAATTTAATTTTTTGTACAAAACAGACATATATAGACATAGGTATATTTCAACATATATTACACATTAATTAAAAAATTTTTTTTAAAAAATATATATATATATATATATATATATATATATATTTAAAAATGGCCATGGTGGGGAAAAAGTCTGTAACAGGCCAGCAAAGATAAGTGTCCCCACAGGAGCACTACAAACCAACAAAAACATGGCACATACACATAAAAAAGCTTGGTACAATAAAAAATGTCCCAATGGTAGGTAAGCAGCTGACATAACAATTGCAGTCTGTGAAATGTTGTTGTAGCTGATATGGTGGGGAGACATATATGTGTATTAAGAACTATGGTAACCCTGTTGGGGCTCAGACCTGTTTCCTCTTATGTCTTCCAGGAATCATGTTGCATAGTCATTCCCCCATACAGTGGGTGAAATGGCTATCCCCTCACCCCCTGGTACAGCACTATGTACTTCTTTTGGCGGACAGCCCATGACCAGTGGAGAGGACCACCCTGTGGAACAAGCTAGTCCACAGGGTCAATGAGGACTGCATAAGCAGTTTCAGGTCCAGCCCTTGCACTGATCTTCACCATGCGCGTGCAGCTGCCGTAAGGGGACCACCTTTCAATGGGGGAAACCCCCCCATCCACCCCCCACCCGTGTGGAGGAGCTTCTCAGCAGCCTAGTGGCACCTGTCTGCCCACACATCAACACCTGGAGGGCACATCTTGGAGGTGGGTGCCAATGACACACAGCTGAGGGGTGCAGGTAAGGCCCCCGGGACATCGTAAACCACTCATGTGTATGCATCTGCATCCTCAGGTACATCATGCAAAACTGAGATGCATATACATAGTCTGCTGCTGTGTAGTAGTAATAAACTGTTGTTAAGCTAAAATTGTGTAATTCTACTGTTGATGTAATGCTGCCCCACCTGTTATGAAAATTTGGGCCCCTGACATCAGCTTTCTCACACTCCTATGTAGGTCCCTCCAGGATACCACCAGCAGCCCTAGCGGTGAGTATGGTTCATGTTCATGCATGATGATAAACTGGGGATGTAATAGCTATGGGCTATCCCCCAGTCTAACACACCTACCCCTACTGCATTTTCAGTTCATGTTTTGTTGCTGAGAAATGCACTGCATCACAGTAGAGACCATGCTGGGGTTTGGAAGGTACAACAGACACATGCAAGATAACTAACATCCTGTCAATGTGCAATGTGTCCACAGGATGTGTGGCAGGATAAAAAACAAGGGAAAAATGTGTGCTCAACAAAACCCTGGGTACAAAGGGTTAATAAAAATTAAGTCCCCGACCCCAAGCCTTGTGGGGGTTTACCCAAATGTGACATTGGGCCTTCAACCACAAGGCTGGGGAGGTTGGGGACCCCCCACCCGGTAAGGGGGTTTTTTCAGGTAAACTGACCAAAAGACTTGAGGTGTTTTGCCCCTCCCAAGATGTGCACAAAAAGGGAGGTTTTCAAACACAAGCTGGACATTGAGGCAAACTCCAGCCAAAGTAAGGTTTTTCCCCCTGTGAGGTATGGGGCCGTACGGCATAAAAGGCCGTAAAATTTTTACTGGGGGATGTTTAAAACAGGGGGATCCCACCCAAAAAAGCCCCGCCTACACCAGTATTGTGCTACAAACACAAGGCCTGAGATTGAGCCCATATGAACAGTTGACAAAGGCTAATGGGAGGATGTGGTACAAAGGTGCAACCCAAGTAATTTGTTGGTGGGGTTGGGGGGGGTTGGTGTTGTTTGTGTGTGGTGTAAAATTGTTGTGTTTTTGGGGTCATATGTAATGCATGTCAGAGGGTTTTGGGGGTGTGTGTTTTTGTGTTGTGGGTGTGTGTGTGTGGGGGGTGTGTGTGTGGTGGGGGGTTGGTGTGGGTTGGTGGTGGGTGTGTTGAGGGTTGGTTGTGTTTCGAAGCCCCAACCTATGGGGTTGACCAATGCCCCTCCCGGGAAAAAGGGTGGGTGGGTGTTTGGTGGGGGGTGGGTGTGGTGTGGTGTGGTGGGGGGTTGTAAAAGGGCGTGTGAGCAAAAGCAAGGCCTGAGGAAGGGGAAAAATTTGAAGACTGTAGTTGAAACTCGGAATGTGTGTAAGGTGGGCAGTTTTTAGGGTTGACTTTTTGCCCATTACAGGTTTTAATTTTTTTTTTCCCCAGGGGGGGAAAGGGGGGCAGGGGCCCTCCCGCAGTCGAGGAGGGTTTCCCCCGACAGGTGTGGGGACGGTGAGGCAAAAGGGGGGTTGGAAAAGGGGAATGGCAAAGGGATTTAGCCCCCCAAATGCCACAGAAGGAAAACCCCCTTTGGTAAAGGGGCGTTTGGACTTGGGGGCAAACCCGGAAAATTTGGGGTAAGGTTTTGGGAGTCAGAAAAAGGGTGAAAAATTTGTACCCTTTGACCACTTTTTAATTTTTTTGTTTTCCCCCTTTGGGGGCAAGGTGGCAAAGGGTCCCTTTTCCCGGGGTTTTGAGTAGTGTCCTTGTATATTAATTTTTTTTAAAAGGTAGGCACAAATGGGTTTTTTTTGGAAACCACACGGCCCAACATGTGTCATACCCTTTTAGGCACAAAACTGCCCCAAAAAAGTTACAAAATTTCAAAACCCCAACAAGTGGATAGGAAGACAGTGGACTTTTGTTTTCCCAAATGAACCCCCGGAAAAATTTTTTTAAAATTTAAAAATTATTAAAATTACATGATTTAGGGACATGGACAATTTCGGCTTTTAAACAATGATTATAAAAAATTTTTACCTCTTTACATTTTAAGTAAGCTTTGTAGGGAAAAAGGTTCTGAAAATTGAATAAACAGGTTTTTTTTGGTTTTCCTTTCATCTAATTTTTTTCAAATGAATAGTGTCCAAAAAAATGTTAATTTTTTAATAAAACTTGAATAAACGGGTTTTGGCAATCTTGGATTTGGTTTAATACTTCAGGGCCCCCTCCAATGTGTAGGGGGCATAAATTCCAACCCCCCAAAAAAGGTGTACCATATGCTATAGGACGCGGCATCCTGCCTCTGGCAGAGGTGCCCAAATGGTACCACCAGGTGCATGTTTCAGGCCATAATGGAGGCACAGGGGCATGGGTTTTTGGGGAA
>NW_025049326.1:17500-23031 GCF_019279795.1 Protopterus annectens | reverse complement strand
GAAGTTATTTTAGAATCAGTTTTTGCAAAACATATCATCATTTACAGACATTTTACTGATGATTTGTTTTTTTATTTGGGAGGGTTCTGAAAAAGAACTTTTAGATTTTATTAAACATGTGAATTAATCCACAAGTTACCTTTGGCTGACATTTAATTATAGGAAGGACAACATTATTTTTTGGACCTGAATGTGTATAGATCTAGCAATGCTTTAAAAGTAAAGATTTATAAATAGGAAGTGCAAAGTAACAGCTATCTCCACTACAGTAGTATGTATAAGTTTAGCCTGAAAAAATACATAGTGAAGGGGCAATTCACTAGAATAAGCAGGTTAACAGGTGAGGCAGTATTTTTTGAAAAAGAATGTGAAAAACTTAAAAAGAAATTTCAAGAAAGAGGGTACCCCAAGGACATTATTAACAATTCTTGGATGGAAGTAAAAAAATGTAAGGGAACATAAGGTAGCAAATGTAAATAGTAAGTCAGAAGAAAATGAAAAGGATTTTTCCCTAGCATATGTTTTAGACAATTCAGTAGATGAAAGTAAAATCAAAGGAATATTCAAGAATAATTGGAGATTCTTAATGAATTTTCAAGAAATTAAAAATGTTATAGGGGAGACCCTGTCTTTGTCTCTAAAAGAGGAAACAGTTTAAAATACTTTTTTAAGAAAAGGAATTTATGCTCAAGTATGCCTGATGTTTTGGAAGTGGGGATGAAAAGATGTAACAGTTCTAGGTTATGTCAATATATGAAAGAAGTTAATAATTTTGAAGTGACAGCAAGAAGTTTTGAAATTAGGTTGAATAATTTGTATAATTACAGGTCCAAATATGTGGTGTACATGGCTCTGTGTGAATTATTTCCAGCATTTTATATAGGAAGAACCATTAGACTCTAGAGAATTCTACATGTGAGTGAATGAACACATAAGAGCAGCAGACAAGACTGATGTAAGCAATGCCTTGGCAAAACATGTTAAGCAAAAACATTTGTTAGAAAAAAAAAGGCATGCTTCAAATTTATAATAATTGATGAAGTTAATGGTTTTGATCATAGGTTTGATGTAAAAGATGAACTGGACTGGAAAGAATATTGCTGGCAAATCAGGCTGAATGCATGTGTATAGCCTGGTTTAAATGACAGGGAAAACTTTAAAGTTGTTCTTAGCAGGAAAGGGTTAAGGCATTAAGTGCTTTGGGTCACATGTTATTGTTAATAAGTATTTAAATAAGTGTGTTCATTATGCAACTTGGTCTGAAGAAGTTCCATGAAGGGAATGAAAGCGCTTACCAGTTGGATTTTTATGTAATAAAGTCAATTTGTGTTTTTAGCAGACGTTTTTTTATTATTTTTTGCCTTTTTACAGCTATTTTATTTGTTTGTTTGGACGTTTCGTGACTATTATTTCTGCTTATGTTATCATCACTCCCATTGTACATTCCATTTATGCAGTACCTTGTGGTTTAAAGTGTTTGTTGAGTTTTCACAGTGTTTGTTGACTTGTTCAGATTTAGAAAGCTGAATCCACAAATTAAATGCTGCTCTTTTCTAGCAATGGTGGCATTAAATGTTTCAGGGGTGGACACTTCCTCTGTTTGTATTGTTTGACTTTTTTTTTTAATATACAGTTCATCCATTGGCTAATCTAACATTGATTTAGCTGTACAGATATCATACATTAGTTATTTCCTTGCTCCGGCTCAATGTGAATTTTACCTCCAGTTCATAGGTTCATAGATTAGTACTAGGCTAACTGCACTTGTGAGCCATTTTAAGCCTAGCCAATTATCTCTTGTGAGACCCAAACCCTGCACCTTGTGTTTGTAAGGCAAATACCTTAACCATTAGGCCACCCTCCCAACCCTTAGTCTCCTGTGTGGCTAAATAACCATTATGGTTATAGCCATGTTATTTTCACAGTGGCTGGGATTTTTATATTACTACACAGATATGTGAAGTGGTTACTGTATTATGACTGCCTAGTAGCTGATGGTATCTAGTTCTCCTTTATGTGCATTTAAAACATTCTCCAAAATAGGACCTTCCTTCTGGAAACACCTACCATGTGAATCAAACGTTAGAGATATTCAAAAAATCCATAAAATAATCCATATTTAAAGATGTGACTTCCATAATTGTGGTTAAGGCATTGGTTATAACAACTAAAGCTTTTCTTTACCAAATGATGTTTACACACTTATACATAGTGGATTTTTATTTTATACTGGATACTTTACTGTAGTGTCATTGTTATAAATATTGTATATAGTTTAACACTTGTTATTGAATTTCCTATATTTTTGGTAAACCTATTTGTACGTGTTCATCTTTTGTCTCATATTCAACTTATATTGTCTCTTATTTCCTCAGCAGACCAGATCACTTACCCGGTAATCGAACTGAAATAAATAAATATAAATTCTAATTCTTCATTCATTCCTTATTATCCCCTCATCCTTTATCTTCTTGCTCCTTGTCCATTCATTGATTCTCTCCTATTACCCATTCGGATAAGCTATTCTGTGGGCCACAACATTCTGTGCAAATAAATAATTTTGTTTATCCAGTAAATAACTGGTCTCCACAGTCTGTTTTATTGTGTCCACTTTTCTCCTCATCCTTTCTGATTGGGTGACCTCCTTACATCCCCTCGGCATGCTCTTGTGCACCCACATAATGCCCCCCCCATCCCTTGTGGTTTCTAGAGAGAACAGCTTCAGCAATTTGTGGTCATATCTTTTCTCTCTGCCTCAAATCTACTTCTAGTGGCTTTCCTTTGAGCTCCTTCTGGAAGCCTGATGCCTCTCCTCCTGTAAGATCTCCAGAGATGTATACAGCATACAAGATGCAACGTGACTATGGCCCTGTAGACCTGAAGAATTATGCCCTTGTTTATGGAATCTATCACTCTGAGGATTGACATCAGCATTTGGCTTGCTGCTACCATAGGCACTTATTCTTCCCTTGGTGGAACAGGCCATGTGTAATTTACATCCTCAGATCATTTTCATGCTGTTTTTCCATCAACTCCACTCCCTGAAGTGAATGTTTCACACCAGGGTTGTTGTGACCCAAGTGCAGTTCTTTTATATTTGTTCACATTAAACCTCAGTTGCTATCCTTCTATCAACCTGGTCAGCCTTTCTAAATCCTTCCTTAGACATTTCTGTTCATTCTCCACTTGTGAATGTTATCTTTGAGTCATCAACAAAGAAGTTGATCATATTTTCTGTTCCCTCCAATATGTCTGAAACAAATACCACATAGAGTACTGGACACAGGACTGACTCCTGCAGAACTCCAAGAGTCACTTCCATTGATGTGAGATGTTGTTTTCTCAGCACAGCCCTTTGTGTCCTACCCTTCAGCCATGCATCAGTTTAGTTCCCTCTACACAGTCTTTCTACCATTCCTTGAAGATGTCCCAGCAGCCATCTGTATGGGACTGAGACAACGATCTTTGTGAAGTCCAGGTATACCATGTTTAATGGCAGTCTTCTGATGAGTTCTCCTTTAACCCGATCATTAAACTGGATCACATGAATTAGACCATGTTGGGTAGTGTCCTGAAGATTGTTGTTCATTTGAAAAACAGCCAGCCATTCCCTCAAAATCCTCTCATTAAGTTTTCCTGTCGTTGTTGTCAGGGTAGTAGGCCTATAATACTCCCTGGATTTTTTTCCTTCTGTCACTTTGTACAAGGATACTACTTTTTGCCACCTTCCAGTCCTTCTTTACTCTTGCACTGGCCAGTGATCTGTTGAAGCTCTCCACTAGCACTCTGGCCAGACTCTCATCTTGAAGACAGCCTATTTAAAATCTGTGCCTTACCCTTAGTTGGGACAGCAAGTTCCCTCTCTACCTCATTCCACTCTGTCCTGGTGCCCATTCATTGCTGTCAATAGTATGCTCTACCTCCCTTCCAGCATGGCTCATTCGCTTACATTTCTTTCATGAAAACTGAGGTAAAGATTTAATTTAGTACCTTTCTTTTACACTGTCCTCCATGTCCTCTTTCCCATAATTGCTCAACCTGGCTAAAATACATCCCTCCCTTCCTCTGTTCTTGCTTTCTGTCGTATAACTTAAAATACCTTTGCCCATTTCTTGGTCTCTTTTGCTAACTTTTTTTGACTTGTTCTTGTGTTTATCTCACCTCCTTTGTTGTCTTTTGCTTGCCTCCTTGTACTGAATCTCTTCAGTATCCTAACCCACTTCCTTACTCATCATGTTTTCACTATGTATTCTCTTAGTTACCACTATCACATTCCTATATCACCACATTGGCCTTTCCTTTTCTCCATTTTACATCTTCCTCAAATCCCTGTCCATAACCACGAATACTTTATTGCTGATCCATTCACATTGATTGTTCACATCCTTAGTTTACCCCCAGTTGTCCATAGTCCCCAGAGTCATCTTTGCCACTCTCTTTCGTCGTATTTCACTGTCCTTAAATTCCATACCACCATATGTGCATTCTTACCCTACCCCTCAGTTTAAAACCATGCAGTGATGTAATCAGTTTGAGATAAATGTACTTAACTTAGACGTGCCTTACCTGTTGTGCTTCCTTTTGGACTATATCCAGAATTCCTTCCTTTCAGGTACAGTTCCATCCCAGTTGAGTGAACCTATCATAGTCCAAACCACAGTCACTTCCCATACTCTTTTTATCCTGGAGCTGAGTATCCCCCATTCTGCTTCTGGTAGAACTGTATCCCCATGATTATAATTATTTTCCTCATTTCCCCATTCCCGACTCCCCTATCCTCTATCCCAGTTTCTCATCAGCCTTATCTGCCACGTCTGGAGGCCAGAACTCTTTAATAGTTCATTGGCACTCCTCACTTTCTCTATCATAATCATTAGGATGCTTACTTAAGGTTCTGAGTTGCTTGAACACTGATTGAAGCATTCATATTTTCAGAATGTTGAGTTTAATTTATCCCCAAGTTTTCTTTCTGTAGTCCTCCCGTTTCCTCTCTGCTGCTGCCTTAGTACTTTCTCCTGCCTTTAACTATTAAATTATCTCAGCCTGGGCAGAACTGGTCTCCCTATAAATAACTTTATTACTTTTTCATTGAAGAGTAATTGTTGCAGCTGCAGTGAGGCAGATGCTGCTTCTTCCAGTGTTTTTATACATAATCTATTTCCATTCTTTCTTAGGCAGATGTGAGATTTTTCAATAAGATCTTCCTGTGGTATTTTTTAACAGGTTTGTACATGATTTCTCTAGGAATATTAACCCACAAAATTGTACTGTATTAACAGCATTGACCTTGTTCTTTATATGTATGCAAACTTGTACTCTTTAAGCTGGACTCTTAAAAGCATTGCACCCTACTGCTTATCCACATGGCCCTGTTATTGCTTCACTATATCCAGACTGTGACCTCCCTTTGTAAAGACTCAGCTTGTTCTGTTATCACCACTGCTGATCCCTGCCATCACACTTCAAACAAATTTAACTTCAGTTCTGTCCCTACAACCTACATCAAAAAACTCCTTTCCAACTTAAAACTT
>NW_025049326.1:0-12500 GCF_019279795.1 Protopterus annectens | reverse complement strand
AATAACTCGCAGCATTGTGCTCATTTCCTGCTTTGGTCATGCATGTATACGTTCAGTATAGATTCACATTTGTTTACAAGTGAATTATTTATTTATTTATTTACATTTGTTAACCGGGAGTGTCCGACTGGACGTAGGTCCATTTTCAACGAAGGCCCAGGGAGAAAAGCTCCACAGTTAAAATAAACAGACAGTAGTTACATTAGATTACATAGCAATTAACAATTTACATAGCAATTACTTACAACATATTTACAGATGAAGAACATAGTACATCAGTAGAGAACTAGAATCTTTATCTGTGAAGTACATAACAGACATTAACAAATGTTACAATAAGAAGTTCCTGCTGTATAATAAGTACTAGGCTTATGAGCATCTGAACTTGCTATAATCAAGGTAGTTAGTGGAGTGGAAAGAAAGGTAGTCATTGGATGGGGTGGGTGATATTAGAGTGGGAGTTGCAAGGGCATAGCCAGCATGTTTTTAGGTGCGCTTTTAGTAAAGTTTTGAAGTGGGTGCATGATGGTATGGAGGTAATTGTGGGTGATTGATAACATAAGTACAACATTAGTGACAGCTGTTTTCCTCTGGCAGGGGTGTTTCATACATCCAAACTCCAAACAGTCCAAACTGCAACTAACTACGTGGCGTTAGAGTCTTAATAACTTTCAGGCACCTATTTTCTGAGAATGGGCTACATGTATTAAAGGAGTCCAGAAAACTTTTTTCTAGGAAAGCATATATTAGCACCTGAAAAAGATTTTCTAGTTGGTGCCATGACAAGAACCAAGACATTTTTTGAAGCTAGTGTTTCTCTCATTCTACAATATTTGTGTGAGTTATTATCCAATGTCCTGTCTTACTCCTTCATCAGGCTACTTTTCTGGCCATTTCAGCATGTCTGCCAATGGATCCCACTTTTTCAATGCAATGCTATGTGAAAATGTTTTTAAAAGGGATGTTGCATACCACGCCTCCTGAAAAAGAGATGGGATGGGAACTTAATTTTGGAAAAATTGCCTCTTGCTCTGTTTGAACTATCACATAAGGCTGACGATATTCTTAACATAGAAAACAGTTTTGCTGATTGCTCTGACGTCTACAAGAAAAGTCTCTTGAGTTGCAAGCCCTTATGGTGTGTCAACCTTCTTTCATTTTTTCATAGATAGGGTTTTCTTAAGAACTAATTATTTCTTTATGTCTATAGTTGTACCCAAGTTTACCTTGACCCAAACTAACCAGCACCCTGTCTTCTTTCCAAAACCTAAAAATGAGGGGAAAGGATCCTACATATTCTGAATGCCTAGACGCAACTCAGATAATACCTTGGCAGAACTAAAACTATTAGGAATTCTGATCAGTTATTCAGTTCTTGTAAAAGGAAGAAGAAATGACAACCTGTGTCAAAGCAGACTGTATCCAAATGGCTGTCTGATGCTATTACCTTTTTTATACCACCACAACAAGGCAATTCCAGGCAGGATCGAGACTCATTCTATGTGGGCCTATGCTTCATCAGTTTATTTTTGGAAAATGTTGAATTCTAGAAGTATTCTAGAAGTGACAACTTGGTCATCTGTACACACATTTACAAAGCACTACAAAGCAGATTCCTTCTCTGGGTCTAGGACAGGCTTTGCTAGGGTTCTTCTCCAGGGGCTCTTAGACCCTCATCCTTCCTCCTCCCAATCATTTTAAACTACAGTAATCAACCCATATAGCTAAGGCAACTGTAGCACTGATCAAGCGATGAACATAGTACAGCTTGCAAGTTAACGTAACAAAACAGTAGATGTTTGAATAATAACCTCTGCAGTAGGTACTCACTCCCTCCATCCCACTTTTTTGTATGTTTTTGTTGCCAGGGTGAGGACCTTTATATTTATTCTCCTAGCATTGACCATTTTGGGCTGACCATTTTGGGCTCTAGCCTCCCTCTCTCATTTGGCATGAAAGCTAAGAAGGGCTTGAATAAGCCTCTCTTTTTCTTCAGCTAAGGTACTGCAGTACTTATTTAGTATTTATCAAACTGGTAGATGGAAATTGTTTTAGTATTTTTGATGTGTGTGGGTTAGTTTCAGGGCCTTTATTTTGTGACAGTACGGGCCGGTATGGCATACTAGCACCTCGGCCACAACAACTGGTCGTTAGATCTCCTACATATACAAGGGAGTTTCATTTTCTTTTAATTAAAAAAAAATATATGCTTTTTTTATTTTAAGGACATTCTTCTTTAAGAATTCCATTGTGTCCTGTCACACAGACGGAACAGGTGTTTGCAACCTGTTTTTGCCTTCTGTGTCTGTGCAATCGATTGTTTATGTCCTTGTCTTCCACAAACATTGAATTTGAATTCCTGAAGATGTTTGGATTGTGGACCACAAACGGACAAGTGAGAGGTATTGTAAGAAGTAGATAGGTAGGGGTGCGTGTGCATATGAGTAAGAAGTAGGCAGGTAGGGGTGTGTGTGTGTGTGTGTGTGTGTGTGTGTGTGTGTGTGTGTGTGTGTGTGTGTGTGTGTGTGTGTGTGTAAGAGTGTGGTAAGGGTATGTGTGTGTGTATGTTTGTAAGAGAAAGGTAAGGGTGCATGTGTGTTTAAGAGGGAGGTATGGATGTGTGTGTGTAAGAGGGAGGTAGGTGTGTGTGTGTGTGTGTGTGTGTGTGTGTGTGTGTGTGTGTGTGTGTGTGTGTGTGTGTGTGTGTGTGTGTGTGTGTGCAAGCGGGAGATAGGGGTGCATGTGTGTGTGTGTGTGTGTGTGTGTGTGTGTGTGTGTGTGTGTGTGTGTGTGTAAAAGAGGGAGGTAGGGTCGTGTGTGCAAGAGGGAGGTAGGGGAGATCATATCTCTCAGCTGTCCAGATTTTCGCTGAATGGTCCAGATTTTTCCCTCATATTTTGGTCTGTTTCTCATAAAAATTGTGTTATCACTGAAGTCAAAAATTAATGGCAGTAGTTTGAGCTTTAGTCTTCATATCCTTCAGAAAATTCATACTAATGCAAAACTTGTTCTATCAACTTTCTAAGTTTGTAAAAGCAATATTTAAAAGGTTTCCCTATTTTGGCCCTTTGTCCACCCATTATTTGTGGATTTGTGGTTTTATCCAGATTTCTTGCTCTAAGAGGTTGAGAGGTATACAGGGTGTAAGAGGGAGGTAGGGGGTGTATGTGCATGTCATACCTCTCAACTCTCAACCGTGCAGATTTTCAAAGAATGTCCAGATTTTTGCCTTATATTTTTGGTCTGTTCCTCATAAAAATTGTCTTTTTCTGACAAATCACTGGGATGATCGAAGGATTAAAGTTACTAAATAATGACAGGCATTTGAGTTTCAGACTTCATATCCTTCAGAAAATGCATGGTAAAACAAGACCTGTGTTCTGTTATTCTAGCAACTTTCTAAGTTTATAAGAGCAATATTTAAAATGTGTCCCTAATTTTGGGCCTTTGTCTGCCCTATTATGACAAAATCGCAATACACATATACCACTACACAAAGGTGGTAACTCAAATGAACTATCAAATTACCTGCCCATTGTTATCCTATTACCTTTATCAAAAATCCTTGAATGGTGCATACACACTCAAATCCTAAATCACCTCTTATCCAGCAAACGTCTTGCTAATACCCAGCATGGATTCCTCCCCTACCACCGGACTACCACAGTCCTTATTAGCCTCTATAATACAATGAATCAACACTGAAACAATGACAACCTTGTATCTTCTATCTTTCTTGAACTCTCTAAAGCTTTCGATACTGTCTCTCACAACAAACTCGTAACTGTATTATCTAATCTCAGTCTAAGCCACTCTGCTCTTGCATGGTTCCAGGATTACTTATCAAATTGCAGACAGGCCGTACAATGGTAAAATAACCTATCCCCTCTTTTACCAGTTACATTAGGTGTTCCACAAGACTCCATTCTGGGTCCCCTTCTCTTCAGTTTATCCACCAACCTTCACACAGCCTTCCTACGTGCTACTCTGGTCCAATATGCAGACGATTCAACCCTAATCTATTCTGCCCCAACCCTGCAAGAACTCCAAAAATAACACAAGAATCCTTTACTTCAGTTGAAACGTACCTATGAGACACACAAGTCATACTTAATCCAAACAAAACTAAGCTGATACTGTTCCATGCCACTAAAGCCACGAACTCAGTGCCTCCATTCAAACTTCCAACAACAAAAACCCAATTACTCCAGTCCCCCATATCAAACTTCTAGCTCTTATTATAGATCATAGCATGAAGTCTGACCTACACATTGCCCGAAAAATAAAAAAAGTTCACACAAAACTTGGAACTATAAAGATGCAGGAAATACCTCTCCAACAATCCCAAAACCATTATTATTATTGCCAGAACCCACCTAATCTCCACACTTCTCTATGCATCCCCCATACTCCTTAATCTCGACAAATCTGACTTAGCTAAAATAGATACTTGCTACAACAAAACAGCAAAGTTTGCAACTGATTCAGCCTTTAGATCTCATCACTGCTTTGGCCTTAAAGAACTATCTTGGATAGAACTACCCAACCTGCTCACTATTAACCAGCATACTTTAGCTCACGAAATATTTTACCAACCTGAAAAAAACCCAGCTGTATACCTAACCAACCACTTACTACGATCCAGTAACAAATCCCTAATGGATGTTTCTAGAAGCAAAACTATCTCAGACAACTCCCTATACTGCAACGACATTTCAAAAATATGGAATACATTACCACTTAACATCTGAACTCAAACCACAAAGTTTTTAAAAAAGTTTTTTAAAAACCTTCTCAAATTCCACTTATTCAACTCATGGATATGTACCTGTTCTGACCCAGGCTAAATCATTCATTCAGTATGTACATATGTCCTCATAATGCATGTACCCTACCCAAATAAAGGCAAACCTAGGATGGTAGTCACACACACACATATATATATATATATATATATATATATATATATATATATATATATATATCTACACACACACACACACACACACACACACACACACACACACACATATATACACACACACACACACACACACACACACACACACACACACACACACACACACACACACACACACATATCCCTTGTATCCTATAATCCTGTATCTTCTCTTAAATATATACACTATCCCATTATAGTTCACTACCCCTAAAATTAAGACCTGAACTATACATTATATCAGCTTTATTTTGGACTAATTGAAGCACTTCTTCAGTTCACTTATTCTTGTTTGAAGTCTAGCTACACTACACAATATAAATTCATAAGGGCCTAGACAGTTATTCTTACTTCTATTCTCTATTCCTTCTAATCTCAAACCCCAGGATTTATGAAGCTCGGCGCAAGAACGGCGTTAGCCTTGCGCCAACCGTGCGACGTAGAGATGGTGCAGCAGCACCACATGCATATTAATGAAGGCACGCTGCTGTAACGGCCACGTGCATAGGAAACGTGTATGAGTGCAGGGGGCGTGTCCTAGCACTGCACGGAGGCGTGAACATGTCGGCTGCATACACGCAACCTAAAATGCTGACTAGTACAGCCTGCCTCTAATAGTAATCACTCTTGTCAGTGTCTATGGATAGTGAAATGTATGCAAAGCATACAAGACATCTTTGCGAACACCAAAATAAGAAGTAAACACAAAGGCACGTAGCTGAATATTGAGTCCACATCCCTCGAACAAATGATATTTAAAACCCCGTGCCTGTATTCCATTGTAGTGTCGCTAGTTATACCAAGTGGAAGCGAAACGCATCGTGTTAGCGCACCGCCAATAGCTAAGCCTAGCCCAATGGTTTGGGTTACCACCTGTCCTACATTGTGAGGGACAGTCCCCATCTAGGCAGGTGTGTCCATACCAAAACCATTATAAATGTGAAATGTCCTGCGATAGCAGGACATAATTATTTCCCATATTTTATGTAATAGTCCTATACAATACGTATGTCCGTATATAAAATACCTATATGTTACAAGAAACAAACTAAGCAAGTAAATGAAACAGAATAAGCAACTACACCGCTACAACAATAAAAGCTTATATGTAGGCATAAAACTAAAGTACTATAATTTGTAATGACCATGGGTATGTGTTGGCCTGTAAACTCAGATATGTGTCCTGAAAATGTCCCATCCAGGTCATATGAAAATGTGGCAACCCTACCAATGGTCAGAGCATTTGCCCAATATCTGCCCATTCGTGGTCCAAGTCATCCTTGTCAGGATGGTCCATAGATGAACGGGTATTACCCGGGTCTATCTACCATGTCATGAAAGATAAGTATTTGCGTGTACCTATGTGTGTGTGAAGTACAACATGTGGATGATTAGAAATGCTAGTGTAGACCTCACAACCATATTGATCCCAGAGATATGTAGTGTACGCAATGTGTTCTGTTGACTGTGCCATGGACCATCAACTACAGAAGGGATGAATGTTGTCTGTGGAATATGGGGGTGGGGGGTGACTGGTAATGTAATAATTTGCCAAGGGGAGACTGGGTTGGATGCACAATAGGTGAACTGGAGGTCTACGATGGAGCAGTGGGTAAATCAGGAAGATAACCAAAGAGCAAATATACACATCCACAATACAATCCCACAAACATGTGAACATTAAAAAGTGCAATACACATGTAGAGAAACGTTACCAGCACATACCCACATAATGGCCTGGCCTGAACTGAGCCATCCAACCCCAACACACTTGGATATATAATTGAATACCCATCATCCCCTTCACAGCACACCACCCCCCCCCTTCCTGAATGTCCACCAAAACCAGCCATACCTGGGCTGCTAGATAGACGCGGCCATATCTGCGCATAGTGACCCCTACCCATATCTAGTAGGCAGTCTCACCCTAGGCAGTCTCAAGATTGCAAACTATGTATCCCTTGCATGTATAACCCTACCTTACAGCTGTAAAGCAAAGAAGGTCATCGGTCCCCACAATTTTTCGATATCCCTCATGGGATATGTATCTGTTCTAAACATTAGACTTGGTGTCACGACACGATGTCCAGTCCTGTATACATCAGGACACAAGTTGTATGAGCAATAGTTGTCCACAAGACTGCTCAGCTTCCAGCCAGTCCTGCAGAACCTACCATCCAGGATTAAACACCTGACCATGATGCAAGTATCCCCATGTGCATTATCGGGAATATATACCTTACACATTCGCATAGTGGCAGTTGGATATAGGGTGCTTAAGGTGCTTTAAAGTAGACGTAAGTAGGGTTACCACCTGCCCCACCTTGCAAGAGACAGTCCTTTTTTGGCAGTTGTGTCCAGACCAAATATAATACAATGGCAAATGTCCTGTGATTGTAGGAAATATGTCCTATATTTCATCTAACAGTTGCATAAAACAGTTATTTCTGCATGTAAAATACTTAAAGTTACAAGAAACAGATTAAGCAACTAAACTGCTATTAGAATAAGCTTTCATTTAGGCAAATAAGTAAAGTTCTAACATTTGTACTGACCGTGGGTATGTGTCAGCCTGTAAAATCTGATATGTGTCCCAAAAATGCCCCACTTTGGCCATATGAAAAGGTGGCAACCCTAGATGTAAGTAGGTATGCAAGCATGTATGAGCAATGGTAAGTGGCACATATGTGCAAATATACATGGCGGGAGACCCTGTGAATACACGAGGCAGGACAGAATGTGTGTAGAGCCCCAAACGCTCTGGAGAAGGCAATGTGTAAAGGTGTATCATGGCTGCGATAACAAGTGGATAATGGATGTTACGCATGTAAATTTAACATGTGTGGAATGGAGAAACTATGGGTATGCAATTATGGATCCAGGCGTGCCAGGGTTGGATGGGCCAGTTCTAATGGACTGCCCCATGGAGGTCAGCTAGGTCGTAATAGGTATATATGCATACTCACATGCAGACAACAATATATGTTGAAGTACAAATTCTGTAACACATGCATTCCATTTGTTGCCATAAATAATAGGAATGTGCCCATACAAACATCGACAGTAGATGGAATAATAGGCTGTGCAGAAGAGGAATGGGTCAAATCACACTGTCACATTCCAATTACCATCGGTAATCCATACATGAACATATAGCGACATCTGTCTGCTGTATAACGTGCTACATACCGATTACAAGATAACTGGAGTGTGTCGGTGTTATAATGAAAAAGGCACTAGTATGCTGGTGAAGCATATAAACACCATTACGCATGTGTAAGTGCGTATGAGTGGGGAATGTATTGACACACTGATGTACATATATATAATCATATATATATATATATATATATATATATATATATATATATATATATGTATAGATATATATATATACACACACACACACACACACACACACACACACACACACACACACACACACACAAATATATGTATATATATATGAGACAGCAAGATATGAATATACATGTATGAATACATATGCAGATATATCTGTAAATATTAATGTAAATACATATATATATTATATATATATATATATATATATATATATATATATATATATAT
Source organism: Protopterus annectens (assembly GCF_019279795.1). Taxonomy (NCBI): domain Eukaryota; kingdom Metazoa; phylum Chordata; order Ceratodontiformes; family Protopteridae; genus Protopterus; species Protopterus annectens. Next base: position 3,949 of record NW_025049326.1, on the reverse strand, counting down.
ATATATATATATATATATATATATGTTACAGTAAATATACACATGTATATACATAGGTTATGTTATAGCAGTTACGGGTAACATGTTTAAACCAGGCATATGTTGGTGGGAGGTCCACTCAACAGACGTCTACCTCCCACCCCCCCCCAGCTAGACCGGTGAGACATACAGGCACGCAATAAAGGTAAATACAACACTGCTTTCCAGACCACCGGCAGGAAACTATCAGTGGGAGAGATCTACAAGGTCTACACTTTAAACATGGACAGAGACGTCCCTTGTGGGACACCAAAAATTTGGTACATCCAACCAATGGAGGTAACACTATTACGACCAGGAAGTAGCTGTAAACGGAACAGTAGGTTGTGCAAGCCTGATAACACATGGGTTGACACAATGTACGACGTGTCTCAACACGGGGAGAGTGGACAGTGTGTAGGGGTGTGTTCATATCCCACCTGTGTTCACCTGCACCCACAGTAAGGATGAGTGCTGTAGAGTAGTGGCAGATGGGGGAACTATGGTTATGCGATTATGGGGCTAGGTGTGCAGGTGTTGGCTGGCAGACACGTTTTAAGACTGCCCCGTGATTGTAAGTAATATTCCAATGTGGGTATAGCAGATGCCCATACCCCCCAAACCTTAAGAGCGCATCTACTGGACAGTCCGTAAACCATTGGGGGAACACATAGTGACCATATCATTGAACTGTCCCCGATTACCAGGGCCATCCGTGACTATGAATCAGAATCTAACATAGTCCCAACTAAACCCTCCTAGAACTAGTGATATTAGGAGGAAAGGTGGCGGAATACACATAATGAATAATGACAACATGTAAGAGTCATAAACTGCATGTACCTCAGGCAATGTGTATGAATACATACGTGCTCTGTGTCCTTCAATGTGTCAGGTTAATAGCACCAACCTTCTAAATGTGTCCCTGAGGTTGTTATGCAGTGTCTCTGATTCAGTGTTCATTCTTCCCCATTTGTGCGAGAGGTCTGATAGTGAGAGAAGCGCATGTTCCGCCGACTACCTTAGAAAGTTGATAGAATAATAGGATTGGAGTTACCACCTGTCCACCTTTGCGAGGGACACTCCCCTTTGGGCAGTTGTGTCCTGCATAATAACTGTAATTAAGGCAAATGTCCTGTGATTTAGGGCAAAGATTACCTATATTGTCTGTAGTAGTTGCATAAAACAATTATGTTCATCTGAAACACCTAAATGTTATAGGTAACAGTATAAGCAACTATAATGCTACAAGGGTATCCTTTTATTTAGGCAAAACAGTGAAGAACTCCCCTTTCTACTGGCTGTGGGTGTGTTGCCCTGCAAAGTCTGACATCTTTACATACAGGTCCTATAGGGTTGCCACCTTTCCAAATGGCCAGAGTGGGACATATTCTGTAGAAATGTCATACATTCCAGGACAAAACATACCTGCAGCCGTGCATAGTACAGGATTACACTTATTTTCACAAATAAATGCTTAATCTAGTTGCATTTTAGTTGCTTATGCTACTTCACATAACATATAGAAGTGTCATATATAAAATAACTGTTGTATGCAATTATTACTGAAACGTAGAATATATTAATGTCCTGTAATCTGGACATGTGCTATGTCTTGATTATTTTCGCAGTGTCCCTCACAAAGTGGGACAGGTGGTAACCCTAAAGTCCTACCTTGGCCAATTGAAAAGGTGGTAAACCTATAATAGGTATGTGGTAGCATGACCCATCCGATGGATGTGGCTCCCACAACACAACTACTTGTCTGTAATGCCGAGTCTCATCTCCCATGTATCAGCCAGATGGGAGTAGAGTGTATGCGGAACACACAAATATGATTAATTCACTGGACAGGCCGCTGATTCCATACAGTCGAATGCCATGCCGTCGCCTAATGGGCAGCCATTCCCGATACTGTAGTCATGTAGTCCGATGTGATAGGCATCACAAGGTGGGAGCAGATTGTAAGAGGAACACACAAATATGAATGATTTACTGGACAGGCAGCTGATTCTGTACAGTTGAACCCCATGCCGTCACCTAATGGGCAGCCATTCCCGATACTGTAGTCAGGAGTGGCCTTAGGTCAACTGGTGCCCTAGGCAGAGGGCACAATGGCACTCCTCACCACACCACCCAGTGCCCCCATCCTGGTCTACCTACACCAAATAAATACTGGTAAAGTGCCCCCACTAAAGTGGCGCCCTAGGCAGCCACTTAGTTGACCTATGCCTAAGTTCGGCTATGACTGTAGTCATGTAGTCCGATGTGGTAGGCATCACAAGGTGGAAGCAGGTTGTAAGAGAAACACACAAATATGAATGATTCACCGGACAGGCTGCTGATTCCGTACAGTCGAACGTGATGTCGTCGCCTAATGGGCGGCCAATACCGATACTGTAGTCATGTAGTCTGATGTAATAGGCATCACAAGGTAATATTGGTCGCCACACCCAGGGGTGTGAGTGACAGATGCAAGCACCAGTGTCGGTGCATTAGCAAGTGCAGCATCGAGCGGGTGTAAGCGTGTTTGGCTACCAGTATGTGGGTATTGCACTGGTTAAGCAATGTAGAGGCTAACCGAGCATAAGAGGCTGTAACCATAGGTCTATAGTGCCTAACACCTCGCAAACCCATGCACACCTGCTCCCAACTGCTTTAATGTGCCTTACTCCCTCCGTATCCAATGGGCTTGTTCTGCCCTGCAACCAACTAAACATCCTTTGCAAGGTTCGGAACCAGGACCCAGCTAATGTGTATTACCAATACGCCATGGCAGATATTCAGACAACAGACAGTACCGCAAACAGATCATACAGAGCAGTCATTCAACAGTATAGGAATGTATCCCATCATGTAGATGTACATGTGAGTGTTTATGTCCAGCATATAGGTACACACATATATAGAGATGTATCAGGAACATACCATGTGGCAACAAAGTATTACAAATTAATGAAGCGGGGAAACACCAGTGGTGCCTTTATTATGTAGTGGTGTTGCTCTATGTGATCACAAGACTCCCTCAGACAGACATGTGTCAGTCATACACGCAAATAGTTGTACATTGGCCGTATACATCACTCTGTGCATGTAATGTACATTAACACAACAGTACCTGTCCAATCATTATGTGTGAACAGTACTCTTGCAATGTGCTGTGTGCAACATTATCATGATAAAGGTAAATGGGGTAACCATAGAGGGACCAATAGTGTTTTGTGTACAATGGGGTCACCCTCCTTATGTGTACCTGGACCATGTAGGAGTGATGTGCATACCAGGATTGTGCACCTGAGGGACAGGGGTGAGGATAACAGTAGTATGTTATGATGCACATTACAAGGGTTTCATGTGTCCAGTGGGCATGTGTGTGTAATGGACAGCTATGTATAGGGAAGATGGTGTCCTAGGAGTAAAATGGACTTATGTGTCGTAGGTGGAGGTCAGATGTTGGGGAGTGAGTGTAGGTATGGCATGGCCAGGATATGTAGGAGCACAGAAATGACAGCATACAGGGTTGGTATATAACACATGTGGGGGGGATACACCCTGGATGGGGATGGGTCTTCAGCATTCAAAAGCCCATGAAAACAGTGGGACGGAGGTCCCCTGCCACTGCACCTACACAGCTGCAAAGAAGACAGTGCTGGGGGCTGTCCAGGAGGGGCAGCATCACCCTGTAAATGTGACACTCCACTTTGAACTGGTGTATCTGGCTTCATAACCCCTTAGGGAGCCACCAACGCAACATGTCCAGGACCGCACAACAGCAGATATGTACATGTCTGGTCCCACTCCCAAGGGGGACATGCTCCAGTGGTGGTACCACCAGAAGGTGGTGCAGAGCCAACAGAGGTTGATGTCTATGGCTGGGCCCCAGATGTGCTAGTGCCCGGTGCCATGGTCAGCTGAAGTGGGACAGGAAGGG
>NW_025049325.1:0-10724 GCF_019279795.1 Protopterus annectens | reverse complement strand
TAATCTTTTTTAAGCCAAAAAAAGTTTTTTCAGTCTGTGTTACAGATGATGCACAGGCCCACATTTAATGAAATACTACACCTTTTTCTTTTTTAAGCCTTTAGTTAAAATTTCAGTTTTCCCCTCCTGTGTTTACGGGGAAATGTACCGCCACATTTAATAAATACTACATCTGTGGGGGGGGGGGGGGGGGGGGGGGGGGGGGGGGGGGGGGGGGGGGGGCCCCCCCCCCCCCCCCCCCCCCCCCCCCCCCCCCCCCCCCCCCCCCCCCCCCCCCCCCCCTAGTTATCAGTCTGTGTTACAGATGATGCACCCACATTTAATAAATACTACACATCTGTAGCCTAGTTATCAGTCTGTGTTACAGAGGGCACAGGCCCACATTTAATAAATACTAAAATCTGTAGCCTAGTTATCAGTCTGTGTTACAGATGATGCACGGCCCACATTTAAAAATACTACACTCTGTAGCCTAGTTACCAGTCTGTGTTACAGATGTGTGCGCAGGCCCACATTTAATAAAAACTACACATCTGTAGCCGAGTTAGGAGTCTGTGTTACAGATGATGCACAGGCCCACATTTAATAAATACTACACTCTGTAGCCTAGTTATCAGTCTGTGTTACAGATGCTTTGCACGGCCCACATTTAATAAATACTACACTTGTAGCCTAGTTATCAGTCTGTGTTACAGATGCACGGGCCCACATTTAATAAATACTACACTCTGTAGAGTTATCAGTCTGTGTTACAGATGTATGCACAGGCACACATTTAATAAATACTACACATCTGTAGCCTAGTTACCAGTATGTGTTACAGATGTATGCAGAGGCCCACATTTAATTACTACACATCTGTAGCCTAGTTATCAGTCTGTGTTACAGATGATGAAAGGCCCACATTTAATGAAATACTACACTCTGTACCCTTTAGTTATCAGTCTGTGTTACAGATGATGCAGGGGCCCACATTTAATAAATACTACTTTCTGTACCCCAGTTATCAGTCTGTGTTACAGATGTATGCACAGGCCCACATTTAATAAATACTAAAATCTGTAGCCTAGTTATCAGTCTGTTTACAGATTTTAACAGGCCCACGTTTAATGAAATACTACGCATCTGTAGCCTGGTTATCAGTCTGTGTTACAGATGTATGCACAGACCCATATTTAATAAATACTACACATCTGTAGCTTTGCTATCTGTCTGTGTTACAGATGTATGCAAAAATTTAATAAATACTACACATCTGTAGCCTAGTTATCAGTCTGTGTTACAGATGCATGCACAGGCCCACATTTAATGAAATACTACAATTCTGTAGCCTGGTTATCTTTCTGTGTTACAGATGTATGCACGGGCCCACATTTAATGAAATACTACACGTCTGTAGCTTAGTTATCAGTCTGTGTTACAGATGTATGCACAGGCCCACATTTAATGAAAACCTCACATCTGTAGCCTAATTATCAGTCTGTGTTACAGATGCATGCACAGGCCCACATTTAATGAATACTACACGTCTGTAGCCTGGTTATCAGTCTGTGTTACAGGTGTATGCACAGGCCCACATTTACTAAATACTACACGTCTGTAGCCTGGTTATCAGTCTGTGTTACAGATGCATGCACAGGCACACATTTAAAAAATACTACACATCTGTAGCCTAGTTATCAGTCTGTGTTACAGATGCATGCACAGGCCCACATTTAATAAATACTACATGTCTGTAGCCTAGTTATCAGTCTGTGTTACAGATGCATGCACAGGCCCACATTTAATGAAATACTACATGTCTGTAGCCTAGTTATCAGTCTGTGTTACAGATGTATGCACAGGCCCACATTTAATAAATACTACACATCTGTAGCCTAGTTATCAGTCTGTGTTACAGATGCATGCACGGGCCCACATTTAATAAATACTACACATCTGTACCTTAGTTATCAGTCTGTGTTACAGATGCATGCACGGGCCCACATTTAATGAAATACTAAAACCCCTGTAGCTTGGTTAACAGTCTGTGTTACAGATGTATGCACGGCCCACATTTAATAAATACTACACATCTGTAGCCTAGTTATCAGTCTGTGTTACAGATGCATGCACAGGCCCACATTTAATAAATACTACACATCTGTAGCCTAGTTATCAGTCTGTGTTACAGATGCATGCACAGGCCCACATTTAATGAATACTACACATCTGTAGCCTAGTTATCAGTCTGTGTTACAGATGTATGCACAGGCCCACATTTAATAAATACTAAAATCTGTAGCCTAGTTGTCAGTCTGTTTTACAGATGTATGCACAGGCCCACATTTAATAAATACTACACATCTGTAGCCTGGTTATCAGTCTTTTACAGATGTATGCACAGGCCCACATTTAATAAATACTAAAATCTGTAGCCTAGTTATCAGTCTGTGTTACAGATGATGCACAGGCCCACATTTAATAAATACTAAAATCTGTAGCGTAGTTATCAGTCTGTGTTACAGATGTATGCACAGGCCAACATTTAATAAATACTACACATCTGTAGCCTAGTTATCAGTCTGTGTTACAGATGCATGAAAGGCCCACATTTAATGAAATACTATCTGTAGCCTAGTTATCAGTCTGTGTTACAGATGATGCACAGGCCCACATTTAATAAATACTAAAATCTGTAGCCTAGTTATCAGTCTGTTTACAGATGATGGGCCCACATTTAAAAAAATACTACACATCTGTACCCTTTAGTTATCAGTCTGTGTTACAGATGCATGCACGGGGCCCACATTTAATAAAACTACACATCTGTAGCCTAGTTATCAGTCTGTGTTACAGATGATGACCCCACATTTAATAAATACTACACATCTGTACCTTAGTTATCAGTCTGTGTTACAGATGTATGCACGGGCCCACATTTAATAAATACTACACATCTGTAGCCTAGTTATCAGTCTGTGTTACAGATGCATGCACAGGCCCACATTTAATGAATACTACACGTCTGTAGCCTGGTTATCAATCTGTGTTACAGATGCATGCACGGGCCCACATTTAATAAATACGACACATCTGTAGCCTAGTTATCAGTCTGTTACAGATGCATGCACGGGCCCACATTTAATAAATACTACACATCTGTAGCCTAGTTATCAGTCTGTGTTACAGATGCATGCAAAGGCCCACATTTAATGAAATACTACACGTATGTAGCCTGGTTATCAGTCTGTGTTACAGATGTATGCACAGGCCCACATTTAATAAATACTACACATCTGTAGCCTAGTTATCAGTCTGTGTTACAGATGTATGCACAGGCCCACATTTAATAAATACTACACATCTGTAGCCTAGTTATCAGTCTGTGTTACAGATGCATGCAGGGGCCCACATTTAATGAAATACTACACATCTGTAGCCTAGTTATCAGTCTGTGTTACAGATGTATGCACAGGCCCACATTTAAAAATACTACATCTGTAGCCTGGTCATCAGTCTGTGTTACAGATGATGCACACCCAATTTAATAAATACTAAACATCTGTAGCTTAGTTATCAGTCTGTGTTACAGATGCATGCACGGGCCCACATTTAATGAAAACCTCACATCTGTAGCCTAATTATCAGTCTGTGTTACAGATGCATGCACAGGCACACATTTAAAAAATACTACACATCTGTAGCCTAGTTATCAGTCTGTGTTACAGATGCATGCACAGGCCCACATTTAATAAATACTACACATCTGTAGCCTAGTTATCAGTCTGTGTTACAGATGTATGCATGGGCCCACATTTAATAAATACTACACATCTGTAGCCTGGTTATCAGTCTGTGTTACAGATGTATGCACAGACCCATATTTAATAAATACTACACATCTGTAGCTTAGTTATCAGTCTGTGTTACAGATGCATGCACGGGCCCACATTTAATAAATACTATATGTCTGTAGCCTGGTTATCAGTCTGTGCTACAGATGTATGCACAGGCCCACATTTAATGAAATACTACACGTCTGTAGCCTGGTTATCAGTCTGTGTTACAGATGTATGCACAGGCCCACATTTAATAAATACTACACATCTGAAGCCTAGTTACCAGTCTGGGAAATGCACGGGCCCACATTTAATGAAATACTACACGTCTGTAGCCTGGTTATCAGTCTGTGTTACAGATGTATGCACGGGCCCACATTTAATGAAATACTACACGTCTGTAGCTTAGTTATCAGTCTGTGTTACAGATGCATGCACAGGCCCACATTTAATAAATACTACACATCTGTAGCCTAATTATCAGTCTGTGTTACAGATGCATGCACAGGCCCACATTTAATGAATACTACACGTCTGTAGCCTGGTTATCAGTCTGTGTTACAGATGTATGCACAGGCCCACATTTAATAAATACTACACATCTGTAGCCTAGTTATCAGTCTGTGTTACAGATGAATGCACAGGCCCACAAAAATACTACATCTGTAGCCTAGTTATCAGTCTGTGTTACAGATGCATGCTAAGGCCCACATTTAATAAATACTACACATCTGTAGCCTGGATATCAGTTTGTGTTACAGATGTATGCACAGACCCACATTTAATAAATACTACACATCTGTAGCCTGGTTATCAGTCGGTGTTACAGATGTATGACCAGACCCATATTTAATAAATACTACACATCTGTAGCCTAGTTATCAGTCTGTTTTACAGATGCATGTTCAGGCCCACATTTAATAGATACTACACATCTGTAGCCTAGTGATCAGTCTGTGTTACAGATGCATGCACAGGCTCCCATTTAATGAATACTATACGTCTGTAGCCTGGTTATCAATCTGTGTTACAGATGCATGCACGGGCCCACATTTAATAAATACGACACATCTGTAGCCTAGTTATCAGTCTGTTACAGATGCATGCACGGGCCCACATTTAATAAATACTACACATCTGTAGCCTAGTTATCAGTCTGTGTTACAGATGTATGCACAGGCCCACATTTAATAAATACTACACATCTGTAGCCTAGTTATCAGTCTGTGTTACTGATGCACGGGCCCATTTAATAAATACTACATCTGTAGCCTAGTTATCAGTCTGTGTTACAGATGCATGCACAGGCCCACATTTAATGAAATACTACACGTCTGTAGCCTGGTTATCAGTCTGTGTTACAGATGTATGCACGGGCCCACATTTAATAAATACTACACATCTGTAGCCTAGTTATCAGTCTGTGTTACAGATGCACGGGCCCACATTTAATAAATACTACACATCTGTAGCCTAGTTATCAGTCTATGTTACAGATGCAAGTTCAGGCCCACATTTAATAAATACTACATATCTGTAGCCTAGTTATCAGTCTGTGTTACACATGCATGCACAGTCCCACATTTAATAAATTCTACGTCTGTAGCCTAGTTATCAGTCTGAGTTACAGATGCATGCACAGGCCCACATTTAATGAAATACTACACATCTGTAGCCTAGTTATCAGTCTGTGTTACAGATGCATGCACAGGCCCACATTTAATAAATACTTCACATCTGTAGCCTAGTTATCTATCTCTGTTACAGATCTATGCACGGCCCACATTTAATGAAATACTACACATCTGTAGCCTTGTTATCAGTCTGTGTTACAGATGTATGCACAGGCCCACATTTAATAAATACTACACATCTGTAGCTTAGTTATCAGTCTATGTTACAGATGCATGCACGGGCCCACATTTAATGAAATACTACATATCTGTAGCCTAGTTATCAGTCTGTGTTACAGATGTATGCGTGGGCCCTCATTTAATAAATACTACACATCTGTAGCTTAGTTATCAGTCTGTGTTACAGATGCATGCACGGGCCCACATTTAATGAAATACTACATCTGTAGCCTAGTTATCAGTCTGTGTTACAGATGTATGCACCACATTTAATAAATACTACATCTGTAGCCTAGTTATCAGTCTGTGTTACAGATGATGCACAGGCCCACATTTAATAAATACTACATCTGTAGCCTGTTATCAGTCTGTGTTACAGATGATGCAGACCCACTTTTTTTTTTTTTTTTTTTTTTTTTTTTTTTTTTTTTTTTTTTTTTTTTTTTTTTTTTTTTTTTTTTTTTTTTTTTTTTTTTTTTTTTTTTTTTTTTTTTTTTTTTTTTTTTTTTTTTTTTTTTTTTTTTTTTTTTTTTTTTTTTTTTTTTTTTTTTTTTTTTTTTTTTTTTTTTTTTTTTTTTTTTTTTTTTTTTTTTTTTTTTTTTTTTTTTTTTTTTTTTTTTTTTTTTTTTTTTTTTTTTTTTTTTTTTTTTTTTTTTTTTTTTTTTTTTTTTTTTTTTTTTTTTTTTTTTTTTTTTTTTTTTTTTTTTTTTTTTTTTTTTTTTTTTTTTTTTTTTTTTTTTTTTTTTTTTTTTTTTTTAAAAAAAAAAAAAAAAAAAAAAAAAAAAAAAAAAAAAAAAAAAAAAAAAAAAAAAAAAAAAAAAAAAAAAAAAAAAAAAAAAAAAAAAAAAAAAAAAAAAAAAAAAAAAAAAAAAAAAAAAAAAAAAAAAAAAAAAAAAAAAAAAAAAAAAAAAAAAAAAAAAAAAAAAAAAAAAAAAAAAAAAAAAAAAAAAAAAAAAAAAAAAAAAAAAAAAAAAAAAAAAAAAAAAAAAAAAAAAAAAAAAAAAAAAAAAAAAAAAAAAAAAAAAAAAAAAAAAAAAAAAAAAAAAAAAAAAAAAAAAAAAAAAAAAAAAAAAAAAAAAAAAAAAAAAAAAAAAAAAAAAAAAAAAAATCCCCCCTTTTACACATCTGTAGCCTAGTTATCAGCCTGTTTTACAGATGCATGTACAGGCCCACATTTAACAAATACTACACATCTGTAACCTAGTTATCAGTCTGCTTTACAGATGTATCACGGCCCACATTTAATAAATACTACATGTCTGTAGCCTGTTATCAGTCTGTGTTACAGTTTATGCACCCCAAATTTAATAAAACTCACTTTAGCCTGTTACAGTTTTTTTACAGGGCACAAATTTAATAAATCTAACTTTAGTTTGTTACAGTTGTGACGGCATAAGGGAATTTTAATAAATCTAACTTTAGCCTGTTACAGTCTGGCAATTATAACCCACTTTTTAAAAAAACTAAATCGTGTGTTACAGTCTGGCAATATGAACCCACTTTTAAAGTATACACTGTCCGGTTATCAGCTTTTAAATTTAAAACCGGGCCATTTAATTTAAAATCTGACGACATTGTTTACAATGTAGCCGGGCCCACTTTAAAAAAAACCCCAACCTTATATTATCATCTGTGCAGTATCACGGCCCAATTTAAAAAAAACCACTTTATTTATCATCTGTGCAGTTATCACGGAAATTTTAAAAAAAAAACCACATTTAGATATTTTACAATGTACCCGGGACTTTTTAAAAAATTTAAAACCACGGCCATTATATTTTTTACATCTGAGGGACTTTTTTAAAAATACACACCCCCACCTTTATCATCTGTGTTAAATCAGCCGGAAATTTTAAAAAAAACCCCCTTTATATTATCAGTCTGTGCAGTTATCACGGAAATTTTAAATAAAAACCCACTTATATTATCAGTCTGTGTTAAATCATCCGGAAATTTTAATAAAAACCCCTTTATATCATCTGTGTTACAGTGTACAGGCCCACAAAAAATATAATTTACCTTTTAGTTTTGGTTACATGTTACAGGCCCACAAAAAATATAAATTTTACCATTTAGTTTTGGTTACAGTGTTAAAGGCCCAAAATAAATAAAATTTTACCATTTAGTTTTGGTTACAGTGTACAGGCCCACAAATAAAATCCCAACTGTAGCCTGTTATCAGTCTGTGTTACAGATGACAGGCCCACATTTAATAAATACTAATCTGTAGCCTTTATCAGTCTGTGTTACAGATGTATGAAAGGCCCACATTTAATAAATACTACACATTTAGCCTAGTTATCAGTCTGTGTTACAGATGATGCACCCCACATTTAATAAATACTCCCGTCTGTACCCTTTAGTTATCATTTTTTTTACAATGCATCCCAAGGCCCCATTTAATAAATACTACACATCTGTAGCCCTGTTATCAGTCTGTGTTTCAGATGTATGCACAGGCCCACATTTCATAAATACTACACAGCTGTAGCCTAGTTATCAGTCTGTGTTACAGATGATAGCACAGGCGCACATTTAATAAATACTACACATCTGTAGCCTACTTATCAGTCTGTGTTTCAGATGATGCACAGGCCCACATTTAATAAATACTAAAATCTGTAGCCTAGTTATCAGTCTGTGTTACAGATGTATGCACCCCACATTTAATAAATACTAAAATCTGTAGCCTTTATCAGTCTGTGTTACAGATGCATGCAAGGCCCACATTTAATAAATACTCCCAATCTGTAGCCTGTTATCAGTCTTGTTACAGATGTATGCACAGCCCCATTTAATAAATACTCCCTTTTAGCTTAGTTATCAGTCTGTGTTACAGATGCATGCACGGCCCACATTTAATAAATACTAAAATCTGTAGCCTGTTATCAGTCTGTGTTACAGATGCAAAAGGCCCACATTTAATAAATACTACACATCTGTAGCCTGGTTATCAGTCTGTGTTACAGATGATGCACGGCCCACATTTAATAAATACTCCCTCTGTAGCCTGTTATCAGTCTGTGTTACAGAGGGCACAGGCCCACATTTAATGAAATACTACATCTGTAGCCTATTATCAGTCTGTGTTACAGATGATGCACAGGCCCACATTTAATAAATACTACTCTGTAGCCTGTTATCAGTCTGTGTTACAGATGATGCACAGGCCCACATTTAATAAATACTACACTCTGTAGCCTAGTTATCAGTCTGTGTTACAGATGATGCACAGGCCCACATTTAATAAATACTACATCTGTAGCCTAGTTATCAGTCTGTGTTAAATGATGCACGGCCCACATTTAATAAATACTACACTCTGTAGCCTGTTATCAGTCTGTGTTACAGATGCATGCACGGCCCACATTTAATAAATACTACATCTGTAGCCTGTTATCAGTCTGTGTTACAGATGATGCACGGGCCCCACATTTAATAAATACTAAAATCTGTAGCCTAGTTATCAATCTGTGTTACAGATGTATGAGCAGGCCCACATTTAATAAATACTACATCGTACCCTTTAGTTATCATTTGGACAGATGCAGCCAAATTTTAATAAATCTAAATTTAGCCTGTTACAGTTGGTTCAAGACACAAAAAATAAATCTAACTTTAGCCTGTTACAGTTGTTTACGGGCATAAAGGCCCACTTTTTAAAAAATATACATCTGTGTAGTTATCACGGCAATTATACCACTTTTTAAAAAATATAACATCTGTGTTAATCAGCGGAAAATTTATAAACCCCTTTTAAAAAATATAACATCTGTGTGTTATCACGGCAATTATAACCCACTTTTTAAAAAATATAACATCTGTGTTTTCAGTCGGAAAATTTATAAACCCCACTTTTTAAAAAATATAACATCTGTGTAGTTATCACGGAAAATATAACCCACATTTAAAAAATATCTCTGTCCGGTTATCACGGCAATTATGACCCCACTTTTAAAGTATACCATCTGTGTAGTTATAGCTTTTAAATTATCACGGGCCCCAATTTAAAAAAATCTTACATTGTAGCCGACATTTGTTACAATCTAAAAGCCCAATTTAATGTACACATCCCTTTATATTTTTTAAAATGTGCCGGGACATTTTAAAATAAATCGTGCCATTTATTTTTACAATGTAGCCGGGACATTTTAAATCTACAGGCCATTTATTTTTACAATGTAGCCGGACATTTTTTACTTTGTAGCCGGCACTTTTAAATCTCACGGGCCCCAATTTAATTTAAAATCTGAGCCATTATATCTTTTACAGTTATCACGGACATTTAAAAAACACATTTACCTAGTTTAGTTTTGGTTACAGTGTTTACGGCCCCAAAATAAATTTAAACACTTGTAGTTATATCGTTTAAAGATGGCCCACATTTAATAAATACTAAAATCTGTAGCCTAGTTATCAGTCTGTGTTACAATGCACAGGCCCACATTTAATAAAATACTACCGTGGGGTTTTTCTGTGTTACAGATGATGCACCCCACATTTAATAAATACTAAAATCTGTAGCCTAGTTATCAGTCTGTGTTACAGATGATGCCAGGCCCCATTTAATAAATACTCCCCTTGTAGCCTAGTTATCAGTCTGTGTTACAGATGATGCACAGGCCCACATTTAATAAATACTACCCCTTTTTTTTTTTCCCCCCCCCCAAAAAAAAAAAACCCTCTGTAGCCTGTTATCAGTCTGTGTTACAGATGATGCAACCCCTTTAAAAATACCCTTTGGTTTTCTTTTTTAAATGTATGCACACCCACATTTAATAAATACTACATCTGTAGCCTAGTTATCAGTCTGTGTTACAGATGATGCACCCCCCAATTTAATGAAATACTAAAATCTGTACCCTTAGTTATCAGTCTGTGTTAAAATGCACAGGCCCACATTTAATAAATACTACACATCTGTAGCCTAGTTATCAGTCTGTGTTACAGATGATGCACGGCCCACATTTAATAAATACTAAAATCTGTAGCCTAGTTATCAGTCTGTGTTACAGATGATGCAGGCCCAAATTTAATAAATCTACCTTTT
>NW_025049324.1:0-18687 GCF_019279795.1 Protopterus annectens | reverse complement strand
AGGGTAGGTAACACTGCAAATGCCCACCAGCTGACATATAAATACTTATGTCACCAAAGGTGATACAAACCAGACCATGGACAGAAATGACATGGCCAGACATGCTGCATCCCACATGAAAACATATCACAAGCAACACAGACTTCACAGAGTCAGTGTTCTTAACAGGCACAGCCCCTAAGGCCAAACACAATGCGTGACACACCTATAATAGGTGATGCCATAGTCAGACACACTGATGTCCCACTCTCCAGACTGAGCAAGGTGAGGGTCACAGTTAGCTGCCTGTCGGGTGATAGAATGTGCCACATAACACAAGCACTCAGGTCCTCCACAGCAAGGACAAGTATGAGTCAGTCATTGTCCATGCGGTGTGAACGACCTGAGACGTACCTCCCTGAACCACATGAAAAGAGACACAGAGGAGCTCTCAGATTATTTAGCTCATGCTGGTATGATCCTGACCCTGAGCAGTATCCTACCATCACCAAGAATGATGCCACAATACAGACAAAAAATGATCAATTTCAATAATTGTCTGAATTACTGTTGTAATTCTAAGGATCCAATGTCTGTCTGCCTGGGATGACATGCTTGACAATCCACGCTGCTCTGCAAGGGATGTCATGCACCTGTCACCCTAGGTTTCGGATATTGGCCAAGGCTCTTGCCACCCCCATAGTGCCTTTTCTATGCAACGCTTAATTTCTAAACATTCTGCAGTAGAAAACAATAATATAACAAAATAAGGGTCATGCTGCTCAATGACAGAAGTCTAAATGTCAAGATGCACACCCTTGAAGCCCTCCTCAGTATGGAGAACATCGATGTCTGTGTGGTGACAGAAACCTTCTAAAGGCTCCTGAGAGCACCCCTGCACTTTCAGATTTTACCTCATATCATGTATACCGGCCTCCAAACCTGGACTGTACCACAAAAAGGAGGGTGTATCCAAATCCATCACATACCCACCTCCAGGTTTGTGTCAACATGAAGCATCACACAGCATCCAGGTGCAATCAAACATAGGCAAAACAGCCCTACAGTGTGGCATGTTACAGATCACCCCTCAAACTCAAGATCCCACACAGCCTTCATGAAGACACAGGAGAGTATAGATCTCTCCAAACACCATCGTACTGGGTGACTTCAACTACCTAAACATAGACTGGGAACATTACTCAAGCCACAATACTTGAGCTCTAAGGTTCCCATACTTCAGAAACTTTTATCTATGGAACAAGTAGTCAACATTCCACAAGAGGGGAAAATATACTAGACCTGATCATCACAAACATGGGTACAAAATGCTCACCACTGGAAGTATATCCCTCATTGTTTTGATCAAACCATATACTAATCACACTGGAGTACTGGATACCCCACATATGCAAACATCAACCACATCTATGTGTGTGCGGGAAATGCCCCTATTAGCAACTGTGAAAATACACTACAGGATGCAGATTCCCCTTTCGAAACAATGATGTCAGCACTCTATAACTATATTACTTGAAGTAAAGTTCCCCAGTAATCCGTATAGTGTGCTCTGCTAATGCGTCTGTCTTTAGTGTCATAACATAGTTAGGTAGGGGTTTGAAATCTGCAAATGGAATGTATGTGTGTTAGTGTGAGTGGGGTTAGTGTGTGAGCAGAATGCTGTGAGGGAAAAGTGCCTTTTGCCAACTGGGAGAACACAGTACAGGGTGCACATCCCTCTTCCTAAACACAGATGATGTCAGCACCCTCTAAGTACAGCATTAGAAAAGACTCCTCCCACTAATGCAAATAGCGCACTCTGCTAATGCGTCTGTCTCTAGTGTCATAACATAGTTAGGTAGGGGCTTGAAACTTGCAAATGGCAAGTATGTGTGTGAGTGGGGTTAGTGTGTGTGCAGAATGCTGGGGGTGAGATGTGCCTTTTGCCAACTGGGGCTACACACTACAGGGTGCACATTTCCCTTAACAAACACTGATGTTGACAGCACCCTATACAAACAACATGACAACAGACAACTGCCAGTACTCAGTATAGTGCTACATGCTACTGTAACATGCACATGTTCCAGAACATGCCTAGATAGTGTTTTGAAACCTGCATGTGGCAAGTGTGTGGATGTGGGATGTTTCTGTGTGTGCATTTACGTATGGAAAACATGTTGGATGTGGCGATCATGGAGCCACAGTACCTGATGTACATTACACTTTTAAACTAATGAGGTTGCCTGCACCATATGAGTACAGGTAGAGAAGAGGAACTAGGTAGTAATCCAAATAGTGCACCTTGCAAATGTGTACCTGTCATGTGTCGACAGCTACTTATGTAGGGTAATAAATCATGGAAATGGCAGGTGAGCGTGTGCATGTGTGGGGGTAGCAGGGTGGGTGTAAATGCATGTGTGACAGAACAGATAGATATAGCTGAATCTACAATACAGCACATGATGCACATTCCCATAGTCAATAGTAGCATGTGATGGTGTGCAGCTGGTACACTTTGTTAAGTAGTATGGGTGCAGATAACAATTCAGGACATTCATACAGTTACTGCAGCAGGAATGCTGGGATATACACACAATCATAGTGGAACACTGAACAGTTACCAACATGTTACTACTTATACACATCTATGTAGTCACCCTGTGCATCAGCAACGTGTTTACCTTTTCCTGCACTGATGTTGTAGTATGCAGGAGGTGGCACAGTGTCATCATATGCACAGGGTGTGGGTTAGGTATGCCCAAGCCAGCCACTGGTACCACCAATTGACATGTGTGTGTATGTGTGTTCGTGAGGGGCAGCAGTACAGGGTGGACCAGTGTTGGTGCAGTGTGTGTGTGTATGTGTTTGCCCTAGGTGTTAAATTTCTCCATGTGTGTAAGCACGCACACAGTTCCACATAATGGCTGCCATGTACAGGGTTTTGTGGACAGCCACAGACTGCACCTGTCATGTCATCCAGATCAGTGTCTGTGGGCACGGACATGGTACCTGTCCCTGGCAGGGGTGCTACGGACCGTATCCGGTACTAATCCAGACTGGGTACTGTCATCGGAAGCGGGTTTGTGTTGACTGGACACAGTTCCCTGTTGGGACTGTCCAGAGCCACGTGCACGTGGTCTCCTGGGGCGTCCTGATGACAGCACTGACCCAGCATTGCTGGGGCTGCTGCTGGCACTTGGGGTGCGTGAGCGGGCCTGTTGTCGTCCATGCCGACTGCCAGCTGGTGCTGTTGCTGGCATACAGCCACGTCGAAGCCGCAAACACACACCATCACCCTGGCCCATGGACATCTGGTTGTGGAGCAGCTGTTGTATGTCCCCACAATGTCTGTCAACGACATTGGTGAAATTATGAATAGCATTCGCAATGTCACACATGCCGTCTGTCATGGCTGTGCGACATGATCTCAGCTCCCTCAGACCCTGTCTGGTGTACCTTTCCATATGCGCCTGTGCCTGCATAACAGTCCGAAACATAGCAGAGGTTGACATACCTCCTTGGGCACGTCGGCCAGAGGCAGTACGGCCAAGGATGCCCCCACGAGAACCCATGGGTGACTGTCTGCGTGGTACCATCGGAGGACCCTGCTCATGGCTGCTTTGTGGGGATGCATGTGCCACAGGTACCACATTACCCTGATCTATGCCCAATGCATACTGTCCATCACCTAGGGACAATGGTGACAAAGGATGTACCGGCAGGATGACTGTGTGCATTGAAGGGGTTGACAGCTGTGTACTGTCATTTGGCTGACCAATGGCGGACCGAGACACACCTTCCTGCACCATTACACTTATTTCATCATCATCAGTACCTGGGGCACAAGATTCAGGTTCCCTGCTGCAGGTCACCAGAGCAGCACCAGAACCTGTGGGAGGAAAACAGGAAACACATATTACAGTCTCAAGACATATTTTACAGTGATGCACTTCAATACAAATGCACACATTCAGAAATGGACACATGCACTCATGGACACACACACACATGCACACACGGACACACACACACATGCACACATGCACATGTGGATACATGCAGACAGGCACACATGCACACATGGGCACAGGCACATCTGCACACATGCACACCCCACAGTATACACACAGATCAGTACTGAGTTACACTACTCTTACTAGTATTATCAACAGTATTTCAGGTATTGATAAACACACTCACCAGTATGTATACTACTGAGTTATACTACTCTTACTAGTATTACCAACAATATTTCAGGTGTTGATAAACACACTCACCAGCATGTATACTACTGAGTTACACTACTCTTTCTAGTATTATCAACAGTATTTCAGGTACTGATAAACACACTCACCAGCAAGTATACTACTGAGTTACACTACTCTTACTAGTATTATCAACAGTATTTCAGGTATTGATAAACACACTCACCAGCATGTATGGCCTGCCTCGGTGGAAGATGGGAGGGACCTGAAAATATGAAGAAAGTAATGTCAGTGGGCACAAGTGTGCCATTGTTTTTGCATATGATACAGTACAGTTGTACACCAGTTGCCTTATACACATCAGCTGCTCATAATGCCAGTATCACACATGCACAATTACATACCATGATGACAGATACATACCACGGACACACCTTATGCATGCATGAAGTAACAGTGTACAGAACAGTCAGGTGTACATATGGCATCTTACCTGCATGCTCAGTGTCTTGCTGCTGTGTGGATCCAACCTCCATCATGATACAAGTATGATGCTGTTGTTGTTCCGGGGCTGGATCCACAACACTTAGCAGTAGCCCCTCCTGTCTGGTGAGGGGGGAATGTGTGGCCACACCCCCACCTGTGGCAACCTGTTGCCTGCGGATATCTGCAGCACGCTGGTGGACATTTCTGATCAAATCACTGCAGTGATGTCTCACCTGCTCATATGTCCTATCATGCATGCCAATATCATTTATCCTGCCGACAAGGTTTTGCCACAGTGCAGACCTCTCCTGCTGATTCTGGGTGGTGCGTGAGAACAGGATGTCATAGTCATGCACCAGGCTCTGGTGGATCACTTCGTCCTCTGCAGCAGAGTATGCAGGGTTCCTTTTTGGAGCCATATCTCCCCGGAAAAGTACACAAACAGGATATCAGCAGAGTATGTCAGCAATATATGGTACACATTCTATACATGAAGTATTAAATTGTAGTTATTACTGCTTGGTTGTAACTTGATTAAAGTGTAGCTATCATTCTAAGTCTTTTGGATTAAGCACTTGGCGTTCAGACCAGTTGTTTTACATTAGGAAGGTTTGTGGCAAGCACTGTGGTGGCAGGACAGGTAGCTTTCATCCTTCTAAGTTGGGAACTGCTGATTGAGAGACCAGTGTTCAAGTGTATTAGTTCTGGTATAAGCAGTTGGGCTTCAGGCCAGTTACTTTACATTAAGAAGGTTTGTGGTCTGCACTCTTGTGTGAGAAGAGGCTGCACTCTGCCATTCTGAGCTGGGAACTTCTGGTTAAAGGTTTATAGTGCCTGAATATTTGAACTGTATCTTACTGACATTTGTACACCTTGTTTGCTGTAGCATAGACTAGATGCAAGCCTGCTGAATCTAGTTTTGTTTATATGTTTGTTGTTTGTTTGCTTGTTATTTCACTGGTATGCTAATTCCACCTAATACACGGCTTCTCAGCATTTCTGTGGATCACTAGTGATATCTGCATTGCTTACTGTACTTATTTCCTTGTTTCACTTGAAGGTAAGTTACTGTTTGTCGTTTTTGCATTTAGTTAATTGTAACACATTGCACTTAAGTTACCTGGCACTTGCTCACTAAAGCAATTATATAAGTCAGCAGTAAAAATTAAAATCACTACACCCTCACTCCCCACTGGCCCTTGTTTTCAGTTATTACGGAATTCCCAATAGTATTCTAGTATGTCCAAAGGTCAGTTGTCAATCTCCTCTCTGGTCCAGCTGGTGAGTCTGGTAATCCAGAGGCAATGTTATAACTGCCTCATGTACACAGACAACCCCCTCCTCCTCCCAACAAATTCCAGCACATGTGAGAGATGCAACCATATAGCCAAACTGGAGGCTAAGCTCTCTCTACTCAATACTGGCATAACCAGTCAGGAGGAGAAGGAAACCACACTCACTACAATTCCAGTCTCACATAGACCTACCACGACAGCAAACCAAACACATAATCACACAAAAACATACTTGGAGGCTCTAAATAAAGATCTGCCTAAGCAGGAGAGACCTCCAAAGCAGACACCCAAGCAACCGCTACCCCAAAACAAAACAGGTGCAACACATATCTCACAAAGCCAGTGTGCCCAACACTCACAGCCCTTAAGACTAAACAACACACCTGATACACTTGTAATAGGTGACTCTATCATCAGGCACACTGAGGTCTCGCTCACCAGGCTGAACAAGGAGAGGGTCACAGTGAGCAGCCTGTCGGGTGTCAGCCCTTAAGACTAAACAACACACCTGATACACTTGTAATAGGTGACTCTATCATCAGGCACACTGAGGTCTCGCTCACCAGGCTGAACAAGGAGAGGGTCACAGTGAGCAGCCTGTCGGGCACTAGGATCCGCCACATAACACAAGCACTCAAGTCACTCCAAGGCAAGTACAAATATGACTCAGTCATTGTCCATGCTGGTGTGAATGACCTGAGATGTACCTCCCTGGACTACATGAAAAGAGACATGAAGGAGCTCTCTGAGCATGTAGCCCAAGCCGGTATGACCCTGACCTTGAGTAGCATCTTACCCTCACCAAGAATGATGCCACAATATCAAGGCAAGATGATCAATTTCAACAATTGGCTGAAGTACTGGTGTCATTCAAAGGTGATCCAATGCCTGTCAGCTTGGGATGATATGCTCTACAAGCCACGATGCTTTGCTAGGGATGGCTTACACCTGTCATCCCTGGGCTTTTGGATTTTGGCAAAGGCTCTTGCTACCCCCATAGTGCCTTTATTAGGCAAGGCTCATAAGACAAACCAACCTCCATAAGCATCACAAGGGATAAGAAACTAAGAGTAATGCTACTCAATGCCAGAAGTCTAAACCTCAAGATGCATGCACTCAAAACTCTCCTTAGCATTATGGACATTGATATCTGTGCAGTAATAGAAACCTGGTTCAGGTTTCCTGAGAGCACACCAGCACTACCAGGTTATACCTGATACCATTCTTTTCGGCCACAAAACTTGGACCAAACCACAAAAGGAGGGGGAGTATCGATATTCATCAAAGATACCCACACCTCCACGTTGGTGGCAAAGTACCACATAGGTGTTAAGCCATTAAGTACAGAAGAAGTAATTAGGGACCTGGGGACCCAAGTTGATAGCAATCTCTCATTTGACAACCACATGGCCAAAGTGGTTAGAATAACATGTTATATAGGCCACCTACTCATGAAGGGATTCACATCTACATAAGGGGAGGTCATCGTGCCTCTTTACTCATCCCTCATCAGGCCTATAATTGAGTACAATGCCCCTTTTGGGATGTACCTAACCAGACACCTGCAGCAACTGGGAAAACCCCAACAGTACCTCACCAAGAGGATCAAAGGGCTCAAACAGATGCCATATGCTGCCCGGTTAAAGAAACTCCAGCTGTACTCAGTGGCATACTGCCTGTTCAGAGGCAATCTGTGCCTGACATATAAAGCCATGTGCAACCCAGAATTAATGGACATGCTGCACCTCAGGAAATCCAAATCCCATCCAGCCACACGCTCAAGAGACTTGAACTTCAGCACTGAAATAAATAGGACATGCTGGAGGCACAGATTCATAACCCAGAGGCTCCCTTCACTCTGGAATAAACTCACAGTCCAGGTTAGGCAGAGTCCCTCATTGACTCTCTTCCATCGGAATCTGGATGAGTGGATGGGAGATCATAGGTTTACCCCGGGTATCACTTCTATGTCACTGTTAGACAGAGGCACAGTATACTAACCTCGAAAAAGGGCAGAGCAAAATAAATTTTAAATGGGTGGCAAAAGACAAACACATTCTGGCTAGGCTTATCAATGCCCTAGGTCAGATGGCCTAATATGAACCTATGAACCTATATGTACTGCTATACTACTTCTCCCATATGTTGCATGTGTGTGTGTTGTGGGGGATGCGCAGGTAATGGCCAGATATTTCTGCACAGCCAACACTTCTGAAACACTCTGGGTGTTCATCCCAGCATATTGTATGTGTGTTGCCATCCAACACTGTGATGTGGACACACATTACTCAGCCTGGATATACATATCCCAACAACACCACAAGCACAGTACACTAACTTGCTATGTATGTAATTAGACAGTTATTGACTAGTTAGGACTGTGATGCTATCCATGCAGCCCACTGGGCCAGTGGAAGCCACAACACACACTGCTGGCCCCTTTGCGAAAGCTTACCACAGACATCCCACAGTGTGCATGGAATGTGCACACACATATCTAACCCAGACCGTATGCACACCAGTTATTTATCCTGTCCGGTGGACTACAGATACAGGCACATTGTATAACAATAGCAGGAGGCTACTGCAGCACAGAGCAGATTCACATGAAGGGAAGGCATCTGTGGTCAGCAGTGGTAAGATGCTACAGTCTCTCATAACATTGGGCACGGCCTACTCTGGGGTGAGAATGGACACACACACTATAGATAACCACAAGGTCTTTATTAGTTATGTTACACATATGGACAAAACACCTATGATATGCTCTGTGCTAATAAACACATACTTCACATTCACCAAATGCACAGATATTGGCAACATTGTTGCAGACAGTTTAGGTGCAGGTAGCCCCCCCCCATTCTCCCACACAAGTGGAATTAGTTATCACAGATGAATGTAACCTCCCTATCATCTCACATGTCCAGGTGAGGGCCACCCTCGACATTGCAGAACACACAGTATCACTGTGACAAAATGGTATCCCTGGATGTGTGATACGTTCACCCCTAGAGGACATAGCACCACATTACAGACTGATATTCAACCCTGGCCGTACTACAGGATATGTACCTGAACAGTGCCATACATACACAGTGGTCCCACACCACTGAGGAGGAACCTCTACTGACCCTGGGAACTACTGCATCATATGCATAACTGGCCTGGTCTGCTAAGCTATGGAATATTTAAGTATGGAAGACATGTACAGCAATATTGTGTACCTGCAGACACTTGTTCACAGACATTTAGCTTTTGTGATGGGCTGGTCCTGACTTTTGAACATGGTTGACCTTTCACTGCGGTCCCTACAGCCATTGCAAAGGGCAACACACAGACAACTGCTGCATTGAACATGGCTTAAGAGTGATTGACATGTTATGTATGGTCACCCCCTTTTGCTGGGACTATGTACACACAAACTATCTCATGGACATAGCTATAGATACTGAAGTATGATACATTTGGAGGTTTCACAGTAAACACAGTATTAACTGCTACTTTGCATTACCTGTGTTTGTGTCAGCTGTTCATGTGTCACTGCTGCTGATGCTTGCTGCTTGCTGCTTGCTGCTGCTGCTGCTGCTGATTTTGTTGGTGTGAAGCTACAGTGATTTTTTTTATCACTGCCTTTCTTTCTTTCTTTCTTTCTTTCTTTCTTTCTTTCTTTCTTTCTTTCTTTCTTTCTTTCTCTCTCTCTCTCTCTCTCTCTCTCTCTCTCTCTCTTTCTCTGTCAGTTTGGTGCAATGAATGTATTGCATGTGTGGAGTGTTAGTACTGGATGCTTTTGTAGGTATGTGCATAGGTCCATGTGATGGCCTCTGCACCAATTGTAAGCCAGCATTTGCTAATTGCATGCAGCCAGTTGTGTACTGATTGCATGTCTCACTGTGATTTCAGGACAGTGCTATAAAAGGGTATGTGAGATAGGCATTGCCCTTTCAGATTGTAAGGGCATGGACCATGCTGGTATGCTGTGGACAGTGTTCTGTGAGTGTGAAGATTAGTAAGTCTCTCATGATTCATGCTGTGCTGTAAATTCAGGATGCTGCATTTCTCTCACCTGTTCCCTGTAGTGAGTGTGTATGCATACTGACACCTACAAGTATATTTACATATGTATTGGTATATATATATATATATATATATATATATATATATATATGTGTGTGTGTGTGTGTGTGTGTACATATACATACTTTCATATATGTACATTAGCTTACATTCTCAACTACAAGCTAACAATTAGCAGGGCTGTTTCTGTTAACACTAAACTATTATGGGAATCCAGTAATTATGACAGTAAAAGTCTACCTGACATGCTTTGGGTAGTACACATCCTATATTGCCTTTATATTCATTCCTACTATTACATGTTATACTTATTTTAGCACTATGTTCTTGTATGAGAGTCATGGCTTAGTGGTAGGTCATACAGACTACTGTTACCAAGGTCCTGAGGTAGGGCCTAATAGTAGGCTTTTATTTTGCTTTCGAAATGAGTACAGGGCCTGTCAATCAAAGTGCTAAAGGCACTTTTAAGCAGTTAAAAGGGTTAGTAAGTCTCACAGGAGTCAGGCTATGTTGTAGATTCAGGTTGCTGCATTTCTCTCTCCTGTTCCCTGTAGTGAGTGTGTATGCATACTGACACCTACAAGTATATTCACAAATGTATTGATATATATATATATATATATATATATATATATATATATATATATATATATATATATGTGTGTACATATACATACTTTCATATATGTACATTTGCTTACATTCTCAACTACAAGCTAACAATTAGCAGGGCTGTTTCTGTTAACACTAAACTATTATGGGAATCCAGTAATTATGACAGTAAAAGTCTACCTGACATGCTTTGGGTAGTACACATCCTATATTGCCTTTATATTCATTCCTACTATTACATGTTATACTTATTTTACTACTATTTTCTTGTATGAGAATCATGGCTTAGTGGTGGGTCATACAGACTAGTGTTACCAAGGTCCTTGGTTCAGGACTGACAGTGGGATTTTATTTTACTTTCAAAATGAGTACAGGACCTGTCAATCAAAGTGCCAAAGGCACTTTTAAGCAGTTAAAACCAGGTCTGCGCTGGTTTGCGTGGAGCTCACACATGCGCACTGGCGGTGAGCTCCGCTAACACCGGCGCACACCCGTGCTATTTTCTTTGAAAGAAAAGAAAAAGGGGTGACAGGAAAGTGGTGAAAAAGGGGTCACAAAAAGGGTAAGACAGTAGGGAAACAAGCTTGGGATTTGCAGTAGGGATGTAGGTAAGGCCCATAGCTGCCCATGTCTTTATCAGCAACAGCTGTGCATTTGTATGTAATTTGGTGTGACTTTTGAAACCTTCCACCCATGAGAGAGGTGTCATGACAACATTAATACCTGTTGTACAGCCAATTGTAATTAACAGTTTCAATGTCCAGCGGACATGTGTGCGACATGGACAGCTATGTATGGGGCGTAATTTTTTTGTGGGTACAGAGTGCCTTTTTTTTTTTTCAGGTAAGAGTGGTATGTCAGGTGAAGGTAGTTGGTATAGCTGGGGAGGTAGGTTGGGTAGGTTAACAGACAAGACAGACAAGACGCATACAGGGGCGGTGTATGACACATGTGGGGGGGTTACACAATTGATGGGGACGGAGGTTGGGATATCCAGAGCCCATGAGCCCACAGATGGCAACAGTGGAACTGATATCCCCACCCATAGGCAGTTGCACTGTTTCTTCACAGCCCAGGATGGGGCTGTGCTGGGGGCTGTGCAGGCGGGACAACGGGCATGCCCGTAAGCTGTGCTACCCAGGCCTCAAGCTGGCATAGGGCCCCAAGAACAGAGTCCTAGATCTCCCTTCGCACCACAGACCAGACACCTTGGAGGGTGAGTGGACAGTCTCCTCCGGCCGTGCTTGCAGCAGGAGGATGGGCCCCATCCCCTGCAGCACTTCCACTCGAAGGTGGCACAGGGCCACCGGAGGAGGGTCCAGCCTGGGCACTAGTGCCAGGTACACTCGCCAGATGAGATGGGAGAGGTGGGTCCGCTGGGACCCGCCTTCCCAAGCGTTCTAGGTTTGGGAGTATGTCATGTTAGTTTGGGTTAGTAGCATATCATTCCATTCAAATTAGTTGTAACAGCATGCATTGGTATTCCCATTAAACAAACACCCAGATATTAACACCATTGAACAGCAGGCATATCACATGCATTATTTGAACAGCAATACACAGTCAAACAACATGCAGGGTTGATTAATGGCAACAGGCCATCAGGTTTGCAGGTATGAACAGGGCACATGCAACAATGGACATGCATATGTTTATGAACCAACAGGACAAATGTCCATGGGTAATAAAATTTACACATACCAGTTCATAGTGAATTTTTTCATTTGCAATTATAGGGTGGGGTGGAGAAAGAAAATTTGGACACATTCATAACAAATAAATTTCCTATACATTTGTAATAGAAACACAATTAAGTTGTGGGTGATGATTATACAATGATTTTTAATTGACTGTCATGCTAGAACTGTTACAGATACATCACTATACTAGTTATTTTAAATTTGATCAGCTACATCATCCTGCTACATTTTGATGACAGGGCAGGGGACAACTGTGGATGTTTAGTATGTCAGACAATCATTCATACTATCTGAAATTTGTTGACTGTGATCACCATATACAGATTTTGGGTTACACATTCCAGATTCAGACACACTGTAATCGGGTTGGGATGTTCAGTTTTAATTCCCACATGCATTTAGTTCTGTACAGACAGACTGCAGTATATTTATTCCAGAGTTATTACTACTGTATTTGTTGATACATGACCCTTTCTCACACTCTCACACATCCTGCTATTTCACAGTTCAGGTTGGTACTTCTAGGCTTTGTTAACATATTAGACCTGTGGTTATTCAAACAATTTCCAGCAGCCTCACTTCTGTCATGATTCAGCATTTCAACAGGGGATATATCTCACATGTGATTAACTCAGCTTCTGAAGCTGTACTCTTCAGACTACTGCAGGTTGTACTAAATTTAATTAATGGTGGGACATCTGTATTACAGACTGTTTAAGTCTGTCAATTATATTTCCAGTTTCACTTACATACTGCTAAACAGTTATTTCATGCAGCCATACCTGCACTCTTACACTTGCTGCTTGCACATTCTATTACTGATTGACTACACTGCACTGTTCTGCTAACTGCCACACTTTCATATTTATTTACAAGTACTAGGTGGGGTTACTGACCTGCATGGTGGCACAGCCACACAAGCCTGCTGTCATCGGCCCTGCGATTCACAGAGCGGACACCTGCAGCTGTAATACAAAACAAGTAATATTGGAATACACATCTCCATGGTATCAGCTAGTTGAATTCCTTACATACATAGTAAAATGTAACTTACTCAGTAGTGGGGCGTTGGGCATAACCCGGGCCTCCTGGATCCATTGGTTCAACTGGTCTTGTTTGCGTCGCTTCAGGTCCGCATGGTGGTGACGGACCTGCTCACCAGTACGTGGAATCCCAGTAGCACTGGTGAGATCATGAGCCAACTGGTCTCATGCCTCCGCCCTGTATGCTCCCCATGAGACCTGGCCCTGCATGAGTTGGGCCTCATGATGATGGACTAGGAGCCAGACCATGTATCTGGACTCCTCAACACCCCACCGCTGTGCTCGAAAGCAACGTCCCTCCCCTACTCCACTCATTCTGCCTGCAGGTCTGTTCTACAATCATTTATGCTGTGTATTCCCGCCTATGGGGCTTATATATGCCGATTTTCCCACACATTTCTATGATTGGCCGTTTTGGAATTGTATCAACTTCACAGAAACTGCTTTATCATGCTCCATTTTGGATTAAATGCTATATATATATGCTATTTCTGCATTTCTAGGTACTGCTGTTATGGCTTAGTGGTTTAGTACCTTGACTCTAGTGCATGGTATCCTGGGTTT
This sequence comes from Protopterus annectens, assembly GCF_019279795.1. NCBI lineage: Eukaryota > Metazoa > Chordata > Ceratodontiformes > Protopteridae > Protopterus > Protopterus annectens. The sequence goes on along the minus strand of NW_025049324.1, from coordinate 4,726 downwards.
CAATCTGACTACTGGTTTTTATTTTTGATGACTGTCTAGTCAGGCTGAGGGGTGTGTCTGTGTAAAGGCACTTTTGATACAGCTTGCTTAACGTTGCCCAGCAGTTAGCTTGTGGGCATGGTGCATAGCTCCGCGCAAACTGTGTACGCTGGTTTAAACCTTAATTGGCTATTAGCACACATGTTAAGCTGAGCACAGCTAGTTGCACACAGTTTGAGCGTGTTAAACCAGTGCTTAGCTACGGGCAAGCATTTTGCAGCCTTTGAACCACTACTCAGCTACGGGCACTCTGTCTCACCTTGTTTGACAGCAGCTTAGCTATGAGTACATTTCTAATTAATTTTCATCTTGTATTACTTAAAATTATATGACCCATTTCATTCCATTTTACAAAACAACTACTTTTACATGTGTACAATAATGTCAGGGGCCTTTTTTGTGCTTATTTACAAAAAAAAAGGATGTTGTGTGGGTTCGAACCTTGCCTGCCTGCTTTTAAGCCAAAGTTTCTACCGCTATGCTATTACTTCTTGGCTTAGCTTGCATATTTAGTTCTTATATACTTTTCCACTGATTGCTAACTGCAGTTGCGCTATGGGCACACCCATGCACACGAGCGCACTCATTAGCAAACATCTACGGGGTTTAAAAAAAAATTAAAACAGTTTTCATTTTACATTTTATAACATCTGTTCACATTTTTACATTTTACATTGCTGGTCTGTGGGGGCATGTGTTGTGTAGTGTGTTTCTTCACATTTCAATGGCCTCTCTCGTGGGTGTTTACTTTCTGCCATTGTAGCCTTGTGGGGGCATGTCTGCTTGCAGGGCTTAGCCTACGGACACGCCCCCTACTGTCTTACCTGGACCGTGTAAGAGTTAGGTGTGAGTCAGCATGCCTCATGCACCTCATGCATATGCATGACATGCTGACATCACACCGTTTAACTGCAGCCTCTGTGTAAGAGTTATAACTCTTACATGGAGGCTTCCTGAATCCTGCCCAAGGTCTTTTTAAAAGGTACATTTTTACTTAGACCTCCAGTTTGAGATCCCACTCCACCTTGGGATCTGACTTTGGTATTACAGACCTTGGTACATTTACAGTTTGAGCCTTCAGCTAAAGTAGACTTTAAGTTTCTGTCTTAGAAAATGGTCTTTCTGGTGGCTATCACTTCACAAAGATGAGTATCTGAGCTCCAAGTACTCTCTTCAAAACCACTGTATTTGATTTTTCAAAAGGAATGAGTTACCTTATGCATTAATCCTGCTTTTCTACCAAAAAAGGTCTCAGAATTAAACATCAATCAATTGATAAATTTACAAGTTTTCTTTCCCAAATTTGACAATAAAGGAGTGTATATCCTTCATCTTTTAGACGTCCATAGGCAACTTCACTTTTACTTTCACAGGACTAAGGAATTTAGAAAAAATTATCAATTGTTTGTCTCCTTCCCAAATAATAAGATGAGAAAAACAGTTTCAAAAACTACACTAGTCAAATGGATAACAGGTTGTATTTCCTACGTTTATTCCTTGAGAGTCTTAACCTTACCAAGACAACCTAAAGCTTACTTATCTAGGTCTATGGCTATATCAGCTGCCTTTTGAGCTAGAGTCTTCATTGATGGCATTTGTGTAGTTGCCACATGGTCTAATGCTCATACTTTATTTCTCATTACAAATTCACTATCTTCTCCAAAAAAAAAGCAGCATCCAGTTCTGCGGTTCTCTGGAACATCATTTGACGAGGGCTACCCAAGGTTACCATAACTGGGGACTCTATCCCATACATTGAGAAAGGAATGAAAATGACAACATCAGATATAAAAGTTATGTACTCACCATAACAATGCATCTGTGTTGCCCTTTTTCATTTTTCCTCACTCCCCCCCCCCCACCTTCCACCTATCTATGTCTTTGGGAGAGACTTAACAGAATTATTAGGAGCCGTAGTGCCTGTTTGAGCTCCTGATCTTTCAGCCATCACTTTTTTGTTGTAGCTATGTTGAGATGCTTTGTTATGATATTGTATAATAACAGAAAACTCAATCTGAGGTAATACAGTGGTTGGGGCATTTTGGGTAAGGGAGGAGCTTGACAGTTGGATCCTAGAATCTAGAGAAAGTGACCAAGTCAAATCTGAGGTTCGGATCCAAATCCATTCATTGAGGAGGAATGAAAATGGACAACACATATGCATAATTATGGTAAGTACTGTGACGATGCACCCCTTTTTAACCCAGGATGGTGATCCTCACCACTGACACTGATGACAGGCAGTCACTAAACAAGGGAATACTTGATTTATACTGTATTTCAAATGCAGCTCTCTGCATTCAACACAACTTCCTCCAGGAGCACACAGGGAACACAATCCACTGGAATTGAACTCTCTTTCTCTCCAGATCCCAAACATGACCCACATTGGAGCATAGTGTCCCAGTTCCAAGTATCTAGCACACACACTTCAATATCTGGCTGTGTCCCTGCTCTCCAGATTACAGGGTAGCGGCCACCAGCCAAATACTCTAAGGCTCTTACGAGCAGTAACCAATTATACTGTGTCAAATTAATACTGATATGAATGGTAGAGCGTGACTGAAGTAGTAAGGCTTTTTAGGGTGGCCACAGTGACACTGAAATAAGCACAGGTACTCTCAAGATATTAAAAATATTCAATAAAAGACCAGCCACAATGAAAATGTATACAAAATATTTAATAATGGATAATAAAAATAGAAAACAGGAAATACTTAATATTTGGCTACAATAAACAGAGTTTTCGGTCACAGGAAATATAAAATAACACAGTCGGATAGAATCTCACATGCAGAAAAAGAAATAATACTAAACTAATCTCATGGTACTTTTCTTAACTAAACTAAAGAGAAACTGTCCATGGTTAATTCATTTAATATTGCAAGGCGAGATGTACTGCTGAGATGCTCACTTCCAAGATGAGATACTCCACTCACTGAACTGTACCACTAACTACTACTGAACAGCTATTACTGAACTGTGACACCTGACACATATCTTTTATATCAGATTCCAAAGAAAAACAAAAACAGAAACAAACTGCTGCTGCCAGAGTTCCGTCCTTCAGCTGGTTATGGTATGGAGTGACATTGCATCTAGTCATCTGACTATGGCATAGTTCTCATTCAGAACTCTGTTAAGATTCTGTTGCAGCATTTTTAACATAAGCAACTTTTACAAACATTGCAATACAAGCATGTGCACAAATTAACATGACAGTGAAATGACATAAGATTATCCACAAACTTCAGCCAGCCATACTGGCATATGCCACACTTGCACTGTCTCACTTCTCTTGGTACAGTTGGCAATACCTCACAACATCACAAATACATAACTTTTATTTTTCAGTTGTGTGTTGATAGCTGCTATTTCTTTAGAATATAATGGCTAATAAGTATTAGAAGTTTTCATATTCATCCTTTCTCCACAGAAAATCAAATATCTTTGGCCTGTAAGGAAACTAGTCAACATGCCTACATTTTAGGGTTCTGTGGGTTCCAATCCACATAGGGGAAGCATATCAATAAATTGTTCTCACTCAGAGCAGTTATGTGTAGAAGAATATTGCAAGTTTATTATCAGCAGAGTTATGAAGAACTTGGTTAGTCATCGAATTCCTATGAATGAGCCTGTAATCAATAAGGCTCTGTTAACAGCATTACTTTAATTGCAGGATTAGTAAAGCTGTTATAGATTTTTTGCTGTTTGTATTATCTTTAAAAGTGCTATCTAGTTCTATTTTATCATTCATTATTGCATTCACATCAAGAACACCATCCTCATCTTTTGAGAAAGTGGGATGAGCAGACTTACCGTTGAAATGCAGAACAGGGAAGATGTATGTATTTGCTTAGTGATGTGCATGTTGCCAAGGAATAACTTAGTCCTCACACATACTGTAATGTGTCCCTCATGTACAGCAACTTGTATGCTTCTGTTAATAGAAGCTCTATGATACACATCACTGCCCCACTGTTTCCATTACTGTTGCTGTTTCTGACCACAGTGCTGACATGACTTCATTTTTGTTAACTAATTACCTGCATGCCCAGCACACAGAGTACTAATATGGATCCTGCCTTAGGATTTCAAAGAATGAACCATACAAACCTCTTAGCGCAAGAAATTTGGACAAAGCCTAAAATAATGGGGGTGGGGGACAAAGGCCCCAAAACTAGGGACAGATTTTAAATATTGCTCTTATAAACTTAGAAAATTGATAGAATAATACAATTTGTTAGCATACATTTTCCAAAGGATATGAAGTATGAAACAAGTGTGATACTCAAATGTATATCATTAGTTAGTGACATCAGTCCTCAGTGATCTGCCAGAAAACCACAAATTTTAAGTGGAACAGACCAAAGATGAGACAAGAATCTGGACGTTCTGCAAAAATCTGGACAGTTGAGAGATTTGCCCTTGACACTGACCCAATTAGCTTGATTCATCTTGAGGTGTTATGGCATCATCTGGATGAAGAACGGTCCAAACCTTCTCAACTGTACAGATTTTCACAGAATGTCTTTTACCTCATATTTTTGGTCTGCTCCTTGTAAAATCTGTGTTTTTGCTGGCAAATCACTCAAATGCTCTGAGGATTGAAGTAATTAAATAATGACAATTCAATTCAGTCTTAGACTTCATATCCTTCAGAACCTGCATGCTAACACAAATCCTG
>NW_025049323.1:0-14453 GCF_019279795.1 Protopterus annectens | reverse complement strand
GTTAATTTTGTGGGGAACTAGTTATGTGTGTTTTTTTAGAGACTGATAGGCAAATATACAGCACTGAGAATATTTTTTTTGTTTTAAAGTTTGTACTGTTAGTTGTTGTTTAGATCTCTGTTGAAGTGATTTTCCCCACCACACTCCCATTTTCTGCTGTGTCTTCATTTGGTATAGAAACAGCTGCATTCAAATTGCTGGAACCTGTGTTCTGAGAGACTGCCTTACAGATTATATGCATTTATACACAGCTGAGTATATATTTTTGGTTATAGAGTTTGTTAATTGTTGCTTAGGTATGTGTTGAAACTGTTATCTCACTGTTCTGAGTGACTGATCGGCAAATATATAGAGTTGAGAATTTTTTTTGGTTTTAAAGTCTGTACTGTTAGTTGTTGCTTAGATCTCTGTTGAAGTGGTTTTCCCCACCACACCCCTATTTTCTGTTGTGTCTTCAGTTGGTATAGTAACAGCTGCATTCAAATTGCTGGAACCTGTGTTCTGAGAGACTGCCTTACAGATGATCTGCAATTATATAGAGCTGAGTATATATATTTTTTTGGTTATAGAGTTTAATTGTTACTTTAATCTGTCTTGAAACTGTTGTCTCACTGCTCTGAGAGACTGATCAGCAAATGTACAGAGCTGAGAATTTTTTTTGGTTTTAAAGTTTGTACTGTTAGTTGTTGCTTAAATCTCTGTTGAAACTGTTTCCCCACCTCACCCCCATTTTCTTCTGCATCTTCAGTTGGTATAGTAACAGCTGCATTCAAGTTGCTGGAACCTGTGTTTTGAGTGACTGCCTTATAGATTATCTGCAATTATACAGAGCTGAGTATATTTTGTTTGGTTGTAGAGTTTGTTAATTGTTGCTTAGATCTATGATGAAACTGTTGTCTCACTGTTCTGAGAGACTGATAGGCAAATATACAGCACTGAGAATATTTTTTTTTGTTTTAAAGTTTGTACTGTTAGTTGTTGTTTAGATCTCTGTTGAAGTGGTTTTCCCCACCACACTCACATTTTCTGCTGTGTCTTCATTTGGTATAGAAACAGCTGCATTCAAATTGCTGGAACCTGTGTTCTGAGAGACTGCCTTACAGATTATCTGCAATTATACAGAGCTGAGTATATATTCTTTGGTTATAGAGTTTGTTAATTGTTGCTTAGGTCTGTGTTGAAACTGTTGTCTCACTGTTCTGAGAGACTGATCGGCAAATATACAGAGCTGAGAATTTTTTTTGGCTTTAAGGTTTGTACTGTTAGTGGTTGCTTAGATCTCTGTTGAAACTGTTTTCCCCACCCCAATTTTCTGCTATGTCTTCAGTTGGTATAGTAACAGCTGCATTGAAATTGCTGGAACCTGTGTTCTGATGGACTGCTTACAGATTATCTGAAATTGTACAGAGTTGAGTATATATTTTTTGGTAATAGAGTTTGTTAATTGTTGCTTAGATCTGTGTTGAAATTATTTTTCCCACCCCACCCCCATTTTCTGCTGTATCTTCAGTTGGCATAGTAACAGCTTCATGTAAATTGCTGGAACCTGTGTTCTGAGAGGCTGCCTTACAGAGTATCTACAATTATACAGAGCTGAGTATATATTCGTTGTTTATACAGTTTGTTAAATGTTGCTTAGATCTATGTTGAAACTGTTGTCTCACTGTTCTGAGAGACTGATAGGCAAATATACAGAGCTGAGAATTTTTTTTGTTTTAAAGTTTGTACTGTTAGTTGTTGCTTAGATCTCTGTTCAACCCCCCACCCCCATTTTCTGCTTAGTCTTCAGTTGGTAGAGTAACAGCTGCATTCAAATTGCTGGAACCTGTGTTCTGAGTGACTGCCTTACAGATTATCTGCAATTGTACAGAGCTGAGTATATTTTTTTTGGTTGTAGAATTTGTTAATTGTTGCATTGATCTGTGTTGAAACTGTTGTCTCTCTGTTCTGAGAGACTGCTCGGCAAATATATAGAGCTGAAAATTTTTTTTTGGTTTTAAAGTTTGTACTGTTAGTTGTTGCTTAGATCTCTGTTGAAATGGTTTTCCCCACCCCACCCCCATTTCCTGCACTGTCTTCATTTGGTATAGTAACAGCTGCTTTCAAATTGCTGGAACCTGTGTTTTGAGAGACTGCCTTACAGATTATCTGCAATTATACAGAGCTGAGTGTATTTTTTTGGTTATAGAGTTTGTTAATTGTTGCTTAGATCTGTGTTAAAACTGTTGTCTCACTGTTCTGAGAGACTGATCTGAAAATATACAGAGCTGAGAATATTTTTTTGGTTTTAAAGTTTGTTCTGTTAGTGTTTGCTTGGATCTCTGTTGAAACTGTTTTTCCCACCCCCATTTTCTGTTGTGTCTTTAGTTGGTATAGTAATAGCTGCATTCAATTTGCTGGAATCTGTGTTCTGAGAGACTGCCTTACAGATTATCTGTAATGATACAGAGCTGAGTATATATTTTTTTGGTTATAGAGTTGGTTAATTGTCATTTAGATCTGTCTTGAAACTGTTGTCGCACTGTTCTGAGAGACTGATCAGCAAATATACAGAGCTGAGAATATTTTTTTTTGTTTTAAAGTTTGTACTGTTAGTTGTTGCTTAGATCTCTGTTGAAACTGTTTTCCCCACCCCACCCCCATTTTCTGCTGTGCATTCAGTTGGTATAGAAACAGCTGCATTCAATTTGCTGGAACCTGTGTTTTGAGTGACTGCCTTACAAATTATCTGCAGTTATACAGAGCTGAGTATATATTTTTTGGTTGTAGAGTTTGTTAATTGTTGCTTAGATCTATGTTGAAACTGTTGTCTCACTGTTCTCAGAGACTGATAGGCAAATATACAGAGCTGAGAATATTATTTTTTGGTTTTAAAGTTTGTACTGGTAGTTGTTGCATAGATCTCTGTTGAAACTGTTTTCCCCACCTCACCCATATTTTCTGCTTAGTCTTCAGTTGGTAGAGTAACAGCTGCATTCAAATTGCTGGAACCTGTGTTCTGACTGACTGCCTTACAGATTATCTGCAATTGTACAGAGCTTAGTATATTTTTTTTGGTTGTAGAATTTGTTAATTGTTGCTTAGATCTGTGTTGAAACTGTTGTCTCTCTGTTCTGAGAGACTGCTCGGCAAATATACAGAGCTGAAATTTTTTTTTTTGGTTTTAAAGTTTGTACTGTTAGTTGTTGCTTAGATCTCTGTTGAAATGGTTTTCCCCACCCCACCCACATTTCCTGCTCTGTCTTCATTTGGTATAGTAACAGCTGCATTCAAATTGCTGGAACCTGTGTTCTGAGAGACTGCCTTACAGATTATCTGCAATTATACAGAGCTGAGTGTATTTTTTTGGTTATAGAGTTTGTTAATTGTTGCTTAGATCTGTGTTGAAACTGTTGTCTCACTGTTCTGAGAGACTGATCTGAAAATATACAGAGCTGAGAATATTTTTTTTGGTTTTAAAGTTTGTTCTGTTAGTGTTTGCTTAGATCTCTGTTGAAACTGATTTCCCCACCCCCATTTTCAGCTGTGTCTTTAGTTGGTATAGTAATAGCTGCATTCAATTTGCTGGAACCTGTGTTCTGAGAGACTGCCTTACAGATTATCTGTAATGATACCGAGCTGAGTATATATTTTTTTAGTTATAGAGTTGGTTAATTGTTATTTAGATCTGTCTTGATACTGTTGTCTGACTGTTCTGAGAGACTGATCAGCAAATATACAGAGCTGAGAATATTTTTTTTTTGTTTTAAAGTTTGTACTGTTAGTTGTTGCTTAGATCTCTGTTGAAACTGTTTTCCCCACCCCACCCCCATTTTCTGCTGTGCATTCAGTTGGTATAGAAACAGCTGCATTCAATTTGCTGGAACCTGTGTTTTGAGTGACTGCCTTACAGATTATCTGCAGTTATACAGAGCTAAGTATATATTTTTTGGTTGTAGAGTTTGTTAATTGTTGCTTAGATCTATGTTGAAACTGTTCTCTCACTGTTCTCAGAGACTGATAGGCAAATATACAGAGCTGAGAATTTTTTTGTTTTAAAGTTTGTACTGTTTGTTGTTGCTTAGATCTCTGTTGAAACTGCTTTCCCCACCCCATCCCCATTTTCTGCTGTGTCTTCATTTGGTATAGTAACAGCTGCATTCAAATTGCTGGAACCTGTGTACTGAGAGACTGCCTTACAGATGATCTGCAATTATTCAGAGCTGAGTATATTTTTTTTGGTTATAGAGTTTGTTAATTGTTACTTAGATCTGTGTTGAAACTGTTGTCTCACTGTTCTGAGAGACTGAACAGCAAATATACAGAGCTGAGAATTTTTTTTGTTTTAAAGTTTGTACTGTTAGTTGTTGCTTAAATCTCTGTTGAAACTGTTTTCTCCACCCCACCCCCATTTTCTTCTGCATCTTCAGTTGGTATAGTAACAGCTGCATTCAAGTTGCTGGAACCTGTGTTTTGAGTGACTGCCTTATAGATTATCTGCAATTATACAGAGCTGAGTATATTGTTTTTGGTTGTAGAGTTTGTTAATTGTTGCTTAGATCTATGTTGAAACTGTTGTCTCACTGTTCTGAGAGACTGATAGGCAAATATACAGCACTGAGAATATTTTTTTTTGTTTTAAAGTTTGTACTGTTAGTTGTTGTTTAGATTTCTGTTGAAACTGTTTTCCCCATCCCACCCCCATCTTCTGCTGTGTCTTCATTTGGTAAAAAAACAGCTGCATTCAAATTGCTGTAACCTGTGTTCTGAGAGACTGCCTTACAGATTATCTGCAATTATACCAAGCTGAGTATATATTCTTTGGTTATAGAGTTTGTTAATTGTTGCTTAGGTCTGTGTTGAAACTGTTATCTCACTGTTCTGAGAGACTGATCGGCAAATATACAGAGCTGAGAATTTTTTTTTGGCTTTAAGGTTTGTACTGTTAGTTGTTGCTTAGATCTCTGTTGAAACTGTTTTCCCCACCCACCCCCATTTTCTGCTGTGTCTTCAGTTGGTATAGTAACAGCTGCATTCAAATTGCTGGAACCTGTGTTCTGAGAAGCTGCATTACAGAGTATCTACAATTATACAGAGCTGAGTATATATTCGTTGTTTATACAGTTTGTTAATTGTTGCTTAGATCTGTGTTGAAACTGTTGTCTCACTGTTTTGAGAGGCTGATCGGCAAATATACAAAGCTGAGAATATTTTTTTGATTTTAAAGATTGTACTGTTAGTTGTTTCTTAGATCTCTGTTGAAACTGTTTTCCCCACCCACCCCCATTTTCTGCTGTGTCTTCAGTTGGTATATTAACAGCTGCATTCAAATTGCTGGAACCTGTGTTCTGAGAGACTGCCTTATAGATTATCTGCAATTATACAGAGCTGAGAATATTTTTTTTTTGGTTATAGAGTTTGTTAATTGTTGCTTAGATCTGTGTTGAAACTGTTGTCTCACTGTTCTGAGAGACTGACTGGCAAATATACAGAGCTGACAATTTTTTTTGGTTTTAAAGTTTGTACTGTTAGTTGTTTCGTAGATCTCTGTTGAAAATGTTTTCCCCACCCCACCCCCATTTTCTGCTGTGTCTTCAGTTGGTATAGTAACAGTTGCATTCAGTTTGCTGGAACCTGTGTTCTGAGAGACTGCTTTACATATTATCTGCAATTATACAGAGCTGAGTATATACCTTTTGGTTATAGAGTTTGTTAATTGTTACTTAGATCTGTCTTGAAACTGTTGTCTCACTGTTCTGAGAGACTGATTAGCAAATATACAGAGCTGAGAATATTTTTTTAGTTTTAAAGTTTGTACTGTTAGTTGTTGCTTAGATCTCTGTTGAAACTGTTTTCCTGACCCCACCACCATTTTCTGCTGCGTCTTCAGTTGGTATAGTAACAACTGCATTCAGATTGATGGAACCTGTGTTTTGAGTGACTGCCTTACAGATTATCTGCAATTATACAGAGCTGATTATATATATTTTGGTTATAGATTTTGTTAATTGTTGCTTAGATCTATGTTGAAACTGTTGTCTCACTGTTCTGAGAGACTGATAGGCAAATATACAGAGCTGAGAATTTTTTTTGTTTTAAAGTTTGTACTGTTAATTGTTGCTCAGATCTCTGTTGAAAGTGTTTCCCCACCCCCATTTTCTGCTGTTGTCTTCATTTGGTATAGTAACAGCTGCATTCAAATTGCTGGAACCTGTATTCTGAGAGACTGCCTTACAGATTATCTGCAATTGTACAGAGTTGAGTAAATATTTTTTAGTAATAGAGTTTATTAATTGTTACTTAGATCTGTCTTGAAACTGTTGTCTTACTGTTCCGAGAGAGTGATAGGCAAATATACAGAGCTGAGAATATTTTTTTGGTTTTAAAGTTTGTACTGTTAGTTGTTGCTTAGATCTCTGTTGAAACTGTTTTCCCCACACCACCCCCATTTTCTGCTGTGTCTTCAGTTGGTATAGTAACAGCTGCATTCAAATTGCTGGAACCTGTGTTCTGAGAGACTGCCTTACAGATTATCTGCAATTATACAGAGCTGAGTATATATTTTTGGTTATAGAGTTTGTTAATTGTTGCTTAGATCTGTGTTGAAACTGTTGTCTCACTGTTCTGAGAGACTGATCAGCAAATATACAGAGCTGAGAATATTTTTTTGGTTTTAAAGTTTGTACTGTTAGTTGTTGCTTAGATCTCTGTTGAAACTGTTTTCCCCACCTCACCCCCATTTTCTTCTGCATCTTCAGTTGGTATAGTAACAGCTGCATTCAAGTTGCTGGAACCTGTGTTTTGAGTGACTGCCTTATAGATTATCTGCAATTATACAGAGCTGAGTATATTTTGTTTGGTTGTAGAGTTTGTTAATTGTTGCTTAGATCTATGATGAAACTGTTGTCTCACTGTTCTGAGAGACTGATAGGCAAATATACAGCACTGAGAATATTTTTTTTTGTTTTAAAGTTTGTACTGTTAGTTGTTGTTTAGATCTCTGTTGAAGTGTTTTTCCCCACCACACTCCCATTTTCTGCTGTGTCTTCATTTGGTATAGAAACAGCTGCATTCAAATTGCTGGAACCTGTGTTCTGAGAGACTGCCTTACAGATTATATGCATTTATACACAGCTGAGTATATATTTTTGGTTATAGAGTTTGTTAATTGTTGCTTAGGTATGTGTTGAAACTGTTGTCTCACTGTTCTGAGTGACTGATCGGCAAATATATAGAGCTGAGAATTTTTTTTGGTTTTAAAGTCTGTACTGTTAGCTGTTGCTTAGATCTCTGTTGAAGTGGTTTTCCCCACCACACCCCTATTTTCTGCTGTGTCTTCAGTTGGTATAGTAACAGCTGCATTCAAATTGCTGGAACCTGTGTTCTGAGAGACTGCCTTACAGATGATCTGCAATTATATAGAGCTGAGTATATATTTTTTTTGGTTATAGAGTTTAATTGTTACTTAGATCTGTCTTGAAACTGTTGTGTCACTGCTCTGAGAGACTGATCAGCAAATGTACAGAGCTGAGAATTTTTTTTGGTTTTAAAGTTTGTACTGTTAGTTGTTGCTTAAATCTCTGTTGAAACTGTTTTCCCCACCTCACCCCCATTTTCTTCTGCATCTTCAGTTGGTATAGTAACAGCTGCATTCAAGTTGCTGGAACCTGTGTTTTGAGTGACTGCCTTATAGATTATCTGCAATTATACCGAGCTGTGTATATTTTGTTTGGTTGTAGAGTTTGTTAATTGTTGCTTAGATCTATGATGAAACTGTTGTCTCACTGTTCTGAGAGACTGATAGGCAAATATACAGCACTGAGAATATTTTTTTTTGTTTTAAAGTTTGTACTGTTAGTTGTTGTTTAGATCTCTGTTGAAGTGGTTTTCCCCACCACACTCACATTTTCTGCTGTGTCTTCATTTGGTATAGAAACAGCTGCATTCAAATTGCTGGAACCTGTGTTCTGAGAGACTGCCTTACAGATTATCTGCAATTATACAGAGCTGAGTATATATTCTTTGGTTATAGAGTTTGTTAATTGTTGCTTAGGTCTGTGTTGAAACTGTTGTCTCACTGTTCTGAGAGACTGATCGGCAAATATACAGAGCTGAGAATTTTTTTTGGCTTTAAGGTTTGTACTGTTAGTGGTTGCTTAGATCTCTGTTGAAACTGTTTTCCCCACCCCAATTTTCTGCTATGTCTTCAGTTGGTATAGTAACAGCTGCATTGAAATTGCTGGAACCTGTGTTTTGATGGACTGCTTACAGATTATCTGAAATTGTACAGAGTTGAGTATATATTTTTTGGTAATAGAGTGTGTTAATTGTTGCTTAGATCTGTGTTGAAATTATTTTTCCCACCCCACCTCCATTTTCTGCTGTATCTTCAGTTGGCATAGTAACAGCTTCATGTAAATTGCCGGAACCTGTGTTCTGAGAGGCTGCCTTACAGAGTATCTACAATTATACAGAGCTGAGTATATATTCGTTGTTTATACAGTTTGTTAAATGTTGCTTAGATCTGTGTTGAAACTGTTGTCTCACTGTTTTGAGAGGCTGATCGGCAAATATACAAAGCTGAGAATATTTTTTTGATTTTAAAGTTTGTACTGTTAGTTGTTGCTTAGATTTCTGTTTAAACTGTCTTCCACACCCCACCCCATTTTCTGCTGTGTCTTCAGTTGGTATATTAACAGCTGCATTCAAATTGCTGGAACCTGTGTTCTGAGAGACTGCCTTACAGATTATCTGCAATTATACAGAGCTGAGAATATTTTTTTTTTGGTTATAGAGTTTGTTAATTGTTGCTTAGATCTGTCTTGAAACTGTTGTCTCACTGTTCTGAGAGACTGATCAGCAAATATACAGAGCTGAGAATATTTTTTTAGTTTTAAACTTTGTACTGTTAGTTGTTGCTTAGATCTCTGTTGAAACTGTTTTCCTGACCCCACCACCATTTTCTGCTGCGTCTTCAGTTGGTATAATAACAGCTGCATTCATATTGATGGAACCTGTGTTTTGAGTGACTGCCTTACAGATTATCTGAAATTATACAGAGCTGATTATATATTTTTTGGTTATAGATTTTGTTAATTGTTGCTTAGATCTATGTTGAAACTGTTGTCTCACTGTTCTGAGAGAATGACAGGCAAATATACAGAGCTGAGAATTTTTTTTGTTTTAAAGTTTGTACTGTTAGTTGTTGCTTAGATCTCTGTTGAAAGTGTTTCCCCACCCACCCCCATTTTCTGCTGTGTCTTCATTTGGTATAGTAACAGCTGCATTCAAATTGCTGGAACCTGTATTCTGAACGACTGCCTTACAGATTATCTGCAATTGTACAGAGTTGAGTAAATATTTTTTGGTAATAGAGTTTATTAATTGTTACTTAGATCTGTCTTGAAACTGTTGTTTCACTGTTCCGAGAGAGTGATAGGCAAATATACAGAGCTGAGAATATTTTTTTGGTTTTAAAGTTTGTACTGTTCGTTGTTGCTTAGATCTCTGTTGAAACTGTTTTCCCCACTCCACTCCCATTTTCTGCTGTGTCTTCAGTTGGTATAGTAACAGCTGCATTCAAATTGCTGGAACCTGTGTTCTGAGAGACTGCCTTACAGATTATCTGCAATTATACAGAGCTAAATATGTTTTTTGGTTATAGAGTTTTTTAATTGTTGCTTAGATCTGTGTTGAAGCTGTTGTCTCACTGTTCTGAGAGACTGATCGGCAAATATACAGAGCTGAGAATATTTTTTTGGTTTTAAAGTTTGTACTGTTAGGTTTTGCTTAGATCTCTGTTGAAACTGTTTTCCCCACCCCCATTTTCTGCTGTGTCTTTAGTTGGTATAGTAACAGCTGCATTCAATTTGCTGGAACCTGTGTTCTGAGAGACTGCCTTACAGATTATCTGTAATGATATAGAGCTGAGTATATATTTTTTTGGTTATAGAGTTTGTTAATTGTTATTTAGATCTGTCTTGAAACTGTTGTCTCACTGTTCTGAGAGACTGATCAGCAAATATACAGAGCTGAGAATATTATATTTTGGTTTTAAAGTTTGTACTGGTAGTTGTTGTGTAGATCTCTGTTGAAACTGTTTTCCCCACCTCACCCGTATTTTCTGCTTAGTCTTCAGTTGGTAGAGTAACAGCTGCATTCAAATTGCTGGAACCTGTGTTCTGAGTGACTGCCTTACAGATTATCTGCAATTGTACAGAGCTGAGTATATTTTTTTTGGTTGTAGAATTTGTTAATTGTTGCATTGATCTGTGTTGAAACTGTTGTCTCTCTGTTCTGAGAGACTGCTCGGCAAATATATAGAGCTGAAAATTTTTTTTTTGGTTTTAAAGTTTGTACTGTTAGTTGTTGCTTAGATCTCTGTTGAAATGGTTTTCCCCACCCCACCCCCATTTCCTGCACTGTCTTCATTTGGTATAGTAACAGCTGCTTTCAAATTGCTGGAACCTGTGTTTTGAGAGACTGCCTTACAGATTATCTGCAATTATACAGAGCTGAGTGTATTTTTTTGGTTATAGAGTTTGTTAATTGTTGCTTAGATCTGTGTTAAAACTGTTGTCTCACTGTTCTGAGAGACTGATCTGAAAATATACAGAGCTGAGAATATTTTTTTGGTTTTAAAGTTTGTTCTGTTAGTGTTTGCTTGGATCTCTGTTGAAACTGTTTTTCCCACCCCCATTTTCTGTTGTGTCTTTAGTTGGTATAGTAATAGCTGCATTCAATTTGCTGGAATCTGTGTTCTGAGAGACTGCCTTACAGATTATCTGTAATGATACAGAGCTGAGTATATATTTTTTTGGTTATAGAGTTGGTTAATTGTCATTTAGATCTGTCTTGAAACTGTTGTCGCACTGTTCTGAGAGACTGATCAGCAAATATACAGAGCTGAGAATATTTTTTTTTGTTTTAAAGTTTGTACTGTTAGTTGTTGCTTAGATCTCTGTTGAAACTGTTTTCCCCACCCCACATTTTCTGCTGTGCATTCAGTTGGTATAGAAACAGCTGCATTCAATTTGCTGGAACCTGTGTTTTGAGTGACTGCCTTACAAATTATCTGCAGTTATACAGAGCTGAGTATATATTTTTGGTTGTAGAGTTTGTTAATTGTTGCTTAGATCTATGTTGAAACTGTTGTCTCACTGTTCTCAGAGACTGATAGGCAAATATACAGAGCTGAGAATATTATTTTTTGGTTTTAAAGTTTGTACTGGTAGTTGTTGCATAGATCTCTGTTGAAACTGTTTTCCCCACCTCACCCATATTTTCTGCTTAGTCTTCAGTTGGTAGAGTAACAGCTGCATTCAAATTGCTGGAACCTGTGTTCTGACTGACTGCCTTACAGATTATCTGCAATTGTACAGAGCTTAGTATATTTTTTTTGGTTGTAGAATTTGTTAATTGTTGCTTAGATCTGTGTTGAAACTGTTGTCTCTCTGTTCTGAGAGACTGCTCGGCAAATATACAGAGCTGAAATTTTTTTTTTTGGTTTTAAAGTTTGTACTGTTAGTTGTTGCTTAGATCTCTGTTGAAATGGTTTTCCCCACCCCACCCACATTTCCTGCTCTGTCTTCATTTGGTATAGTAACAGCTGCATTCAAATTGCTGGAACCTGTGTTCTGAGAGACTGCCTTACAGATTATCTGCAATTATACAGAGCTGAGTGTATTTTTTTGGTTATAGAGTTTGTTAATTGTTGCTTAGATCTGTGTTGAAACTGTTGTCTCACTGTTCTGAGAGACTGATCTGAAAATATACAGAGCTGAGAATATTTTTTTTTGGTTTTAAAGTTTGTTCTGTTAGTGTTTGCTTAGATCTCTGTTGAAACTGATTTCCCCACCCCCATTTTCAGCTGTGTCTTTAGTTGGTATAGTAATAGCTGCATTCAATTTGCTGGAACCTGTGTTCTGAGAGACTGCCTTACAGATTATCTGTAATGATACCGAGCTGAGTATATATTTTTTTAGTTATAGAGTTGGTTAATTGTTATTTAGATCTGTCTTGATACTGTTGTCTGACTGTTCTGAGAGACTGATCAGCAAATATACAGAGCTGAGAATATTTTTTTTTTGTTTTAAAGTTTGTACTGTTAGTTGTTGCTTAGATCTCTGTTGAAACTGTTTTCCCCACCCCACCCCCATTTTCTGCTGTGCATTCAGTTGGTATAGAAACAGCTGCATTCAATTTGCTGGAACCTGTGTTTTGAGTGACTGCCTTACAGATTATCTGCAGTTATACAGAGCTAAGTATATATTTTTTGGTTGTAGAGTTTGTTAATTGTTGCTTAGATCTATGTTGAAACTGTTCTCTCACTGTTCTCAGAGACTGATAGGCAAATATACAGAGCTGAGAATTTTTTTTGTTTTAAAGTTTGTACTGTTTGTTGTTGCTTAGATCTCTGTTGAAACTGCTTTCCCCACCCCATCCCCATTTTCTGCTGTGTCTTCATTTGGTATAGTAACAGCTGCATTCAAATTGCTGGAACCTGTGTACTGAGAGACTGCCTTACAGATGATCTGCAATTATTCAGAGCTGAGTATATTTTTTTTGGTTATAGAGTTTGTTAATTGTTACTTAGATCTGTGTTGAAACTGTTGTCTCACTGTTCTGAGAGACTGAACAGCAAATATACAGAGCTGAGAATTTTTTTTGTTTTAAAGTTTGTACTGTTAGTTGTTGCTTAGATCTCTGTTGAAACTGTTTTCCCCACCCACCCCCATTTTCTGCTGTGTCTTCAGTTGGTATAGTAACAGCTGCATTCAAATTGCTGGAACCTGTGTTCTGAGAAGCTGCATTACAGAGTATCTACAATTATACAGAGCTGAGTATATATTTTCTTGTTTATAGAGTTTGTTAATTGTTGCTTAGATCTGTGTTGAAACTGTTGTCTCACTGTTTTGAGAGGCTGATCGGCAAATATACAAAGCTGAGAATATTTTTTTGATTTTAAAGATTGTACTGTTAGTTGTTTCTTAGATCTCTGTTGAAACTGTTTTCCCCACCCACCCCCATTTTCTGCTGTGTCTTCAGTTGGTATATTAACAGCTGCATTCAAATTGCTGGAACCTGTGTTCTGAGAGACTGCCTTATAGATTATCTGCAATTATACAGAGCTGAGAATATTTTTTTTTTGGTTATAGAGTTTGTTAATTGTTGCTTAGATCTGTGTTGAAACTGTTGTCTCACTGTTCTGAGAGACTGACTGGCAAATATACAGAGCTGACAATTTTTTTTGGTTTTAAAGTTTGTACTGTTAGTTGTTTCGTAGATCTCTGTTGAAAATGTTTTTCCACCCACCCCATTTTCTGCTGTGTCTTCAGTTGGTATAGTAACAGTTGCATTCAGTTTGCTGGAACCTGTGTTCTGAGAGACTGCTTTACATATTATCTGCAATTATACAGAGCTGAGTATATACCTTTTGGTTATAGAGTTTGTTAATTGTTACTTAGATCTGTCTTGAAACTGTTGTCTCACTGTTCTGAGAGACTGATTAGCAAATATACAGAGCTGAGAATATTTTTTTAGTTTTAAAGTTTGTACTGTTAGTTGTTGCTTAGATCTCTGTTGAAACTGTTTTCCTGACCCCACCACCATTTTCTGCTGCGTCTTCAGTTGGTATAGTAACAACTGCATTCAGATTGATGGAACCTGTGTTTTGAGTGACTGCCTTACAGATTATCTGCAATTATACAGAGCTGATTATATATATTTTGGTTATAGATTTTGTTAATTGTTGCTTAGATCTATGTTGAAACTGTTGTCTCACTGTTCTGAGAGACTGATAGGCAAATATACAGAGCTGAGAATTTTTTTTGTTTTAAAGTTTGTACTGTTAATTGTTGCTCAGATCTCTGTTGAAAGTGTTTCCCCACCCCCATTTTCTGCTGTTGTCTTCATTTGGTATAGTAACAGCTGCATTCAAATTGCTGGAACCTGTATTCTGAGAGACTGCCTTACAGATTATCTGCAATTGTACAGAGTTGAGTAAATATTTTTTAGTAATAGAGTTTATTAATTGTTACTTAGATCTGTCTTGAAACTGTTGTCTTACTGTTCCGAGAGAGTGATAGGCAAATATACAGAGCTGAGAATATTTTTTTGGTTTTAAAGTTTGTACTGTTAGTTGTTGCTTAGATCTCTGTTGAAACTGTTTTCCCCACACCACCCCCATTTTCTGCTGTGTCTTCAGTTGGTATAGTAACAGCTGCATTGAAATTTCTGCAACCTATGTTTTGAGAGACTGCCTTACAGATTATCTGCAATTGTACAGAGCTGAGTAAATATTTTTTGGTTATAGAGTTTGTTAATTGTTGCTTAGATCTGTGTTGAAACTGTTGTCTCACTGTTCTGAGAGACTGATCGGCAAATATACAGAGCTGAGACTATCTTTTTGGTTTTAAAGTTTGTACTGTTAGTTGTTGCTTAGATCTCTGTTGAAACTGTTTTCCCCACCCTTT
>NW_025049322.1:2500-14381 GCF_019279795.1 Protopterus annectens | reverse complement strand
ACTTTGTGCTCTTGTTTCAGATACTGTTGAAATTATATATGGTGGGAAACATGCATCAATTTTAACTTTTATTTGCTGACATTATTACATACTTTCTGTTATGCCAGTTTCTCGGGGAAGACAAGCTACTACAGATTATGTCAGTAATTACAACGTTGAGCGGTACGGACGCAAAAATAACTGCTGTCACTCAGTTCCCTAGATAACTGTGTTCTGGCGCTACGTAGTCGCGCATACCAGAAATGCGCAACTTTTGACGGTGGCATAAGTTTCACTTGCCGCCGGAGGACTACCTCTATAAGGCCTGATATTATAAAACATATAAAATGCAACAGTCAATTATAACATCTTATCCCCACTTTGTTTTCAGAAAAGTGGGACATGAGATGAACTCGTGAAGACAAAAATCTTGTTATGTATGCTTCATTATTCCCATCTGCTAATGGTGCACACTCAAGCTGATAACCACTAAGCAACAGCGGTCCCTCTTCCTGAAGGACATACAAGTCTGAATTAAAACAACCTTATGAAAGTAGCAAAAGAAACTGATGATTGCCACCGTTATATAGGCTCATAGGAGGTTACTGACTAAGCCCTGGGAACCCTTACAAGCCTGGCTATGTTCATTCCTGGTGCCTTGGGCTACTCCTTGGTTGGGTGATTGTTACAGGCAAGGTCATGGCCAACACTGGCCTGTGGGAGGACATTTGGTTTACCTGGGTGGTGCTTCTCCCAACCATTTGTCTAGGTTGAGTTTGAATAGGGTGGTGGACGCCAATAAGTAATGAATAACGTTTGCATTTTCCAGAGGAGCGCGCGCGCGCATCAATCTGGGAAATATATCTGTCTGTCCAGCATGTTCTGTTAATGCCGCAGGCTTGGTTAGATCCTAGATTGAGTGACTCTTTTGCCATTTGACTTGCAGATATACCTTCCATTAAGAGCTGGGATTGCCCTATAGGCCCAGGCACAAGTTGCCTCTCAGCAGCCGCACATTACACAGTAGGTGACAGGGCTTTCAGTCTAACTTCACTAAAGTCATGGTTTAGAGGCCCGCTATTTTTTCTTGTTGGGAAATAGTACTGCGGAATCTGCAGCTAACAGCAGTGTCTGGTGGGGTATACCATAGTGTACACTATTTAAATCCTCCTGATGAAGGTCAGTACAGTGAAGTTACACACAACAGTCTTGGAAGCCTGGATCTGGGTGCCTTTACTTATGAGATGCACACTTGCGAAGGTTTTAAAGCCTGTTTACCCGGAAACTTGATGATGGTCAAAATTCGTTGCTATCTACCTGTATTCTCAGATCTACACCACTGGATTTGAACTTAGGGGGTGCTGTCAATATTATAATTATCAGAATTCCACTTTGCCAAGGGGATAATATTACGCGGTTGCAGTTGCAAGGCTAGTCTGTCTTAATGTTAGCCCCTCCTGTAATATGTGCTTAACTTGTGACTGGGGGACTTAATGATTGCAGCCAATTTGCAATTATCCACTGCTGGCAAATGTAGTAAGCCAAAGCTATCTACTTTAGCCTGGACTTCCGAGAAATAGATTCCAAACAGTAAAAGGGCCTTTGCCATACACCGTGCATGCTAGTGATGGGTCTACTGGTAGAGAACAGATCCAACAACTTTGAGGGTATGTGTTCTGTCAGTGGGCTAACTGGTTGCCCATCTGAGAATACTTGCGGGTTTGCGTCTACAGAAGCTGGGACTTTCTCAGTGCGGATTATGTTAGGTCAGATGGGCAGCATGCACTGTCTTACCTTCATCCAGAACTTTGGTGACTTTTCTCAAAAAAGTCTACTATGTAATAAGCATGATCCTGCTGCACCCTTAACAAAATAAAATGGGATGGATCTAATGTTTACGAAACTGTCTATGTCGCGCTGATAAAAGTCATGATGGTTATTTCCATGGCCTGCAGATGAGTGCTTTGGGTTAGAGCTTATGTGGTCTATACTTCCCAGAGGTTGGTTGATGGCCCCCTTTGTGCAAAGGTGGGGATTATTGCTGGCAATACTTCTCCATTCTGCTGGAACAAAGTCAGTCTCTTCAGTACAGTGTTAAAGTTATAAATCATAATTCTAACCTGTTTGGAACTGCAGATAAACATGTCATTTGTTCTATGCCAAAGCACAGTCATATGAATGCTGCATGGTTTTGCAAAACCAGACTCTGGAGGAGTTTAGTGGATCACATTTATGTTTCTAATCATGGAGCAAGGAAATCATCACTCAGTTACTCAGGGATCTCTCTGTCTCATTTGCTCTGATGCCCCAGGAGATCTTGCCTTTTGCAGTGATTGTAGTTCAAAGACCACCTCCCAACTACAAAGCAGAATGCAACCATGAAGATACAGACATGGCAATAGCATATAGCTACACAACTAACTTTCAGACTCATATCTTTAAAACCAGAGGGCAGCAGCAGACACTATGTGCATTACAAGCTGCGTATACGATTTCTGGGCATCTTTGAAAAAATTCCTGCTGTGACAGGTTGCACAAATGTTCCCTGAGTCTTATGCCAATGATGGTGGGCAAGGTAGACTCCGACTCCCTACGGTAAATCCTAAACCGCTAAAAACAGTTTCTGTATTTCTGATAGGATGGAAGCTGT
The DNA here is from genome assembly GCF_019279795.1 of Protopterus annectens. Lineage (NCBI taxonomy): Eukaryota > Metazoa > Chordata > Ceratodontiformes > Protopteridae > Protopterus > Protopterus annectens. The sequence continues at coordinate 11,752 of NW_025049322.1, read as the reverse complement.
AGTGAAGAGGAAAATAATGCATCTGCGGCGCCCAGCAAGAGGAAAGCAAAGTACGTACGCATGAAAAGAGATTGCAACCAGGCTTTCTAATATCAAGAAAGTCGGCCTTTCTTCCTGACTCGGGTAAGTTACCATTTATTTATTATTATTACTAGGGCTTTTATTACAGAAAAACTTCTGCAAATGTAAAACTGTCCAGTGTACTGTTGTGGAGGTACCTTGTATTTACTTAGTACTATTTGTTGAATTCTGGTGTTGTAAGAGGCGAGAACAAAGCTTTGACTCAATGAAGAATTAACATATGTTGATGCGGCTCATTGTGTTCACTATTGCTCAGGTGGCACTTTATAGTATGTGGGTGATGGATTTTTAGGTGTGCATATCCTTTTGATGGGTCTGGTAAGGTCTATGCACCCCAAGATGATAATAAGTAATAAAGCCCGAATCTGAGGCCATTTTTATCTACCTTGCAGTCTCATTTAGCATGCTACTCTTAAAGGCTATAGCACAGGCCTACTGTGCCCAGGTAAACTGGCTTTAGAATGTAATTGTACATGTGTAGCTCTCAAACAAATGGTGTTGAGCAAAGAGGCTACTTTTCGTGAAAATTAGATTTTTTTGCGTGGTAACAGACATTGTTAAGAGTATATGCCTGCGTAAAACATGTACAATGTGTAGTCTTGCTTCTGTGCATAATTAGCTTTTGTTTGGCTTTTTAGAAAGAGCACACACCTTCGTTGTGCATCGGTGACAGACTTACAAATGCTTACTTGCCTTACTTCTGTTGTTGCCATTTGATCTACAAAAAGCAGCCACCATCCATAAACAGGTAATATTTTCTTGTGTACTGATTGCATGATACAATGCATCAGACTGTAATCATTATAAACTCCTGAAGTTTATTAGTTTAATTGCATAGTAACACTTAATGATTTCATTTCTTTGCAGATTCCAATGATGGATCTGCTTCTGTTGCACTCAGAAAATGTTTCAGAAAGACCAATGACAGTTTGTAGTAAGTCTTTTACACTCAAATTTTTTATCATCAGTTGCTGGTGATACACTCACACAAAGCAGTGCTGGGTGTGAACACATTTGATACTTGTCAGGCCAACTTTCATGTGTGCATTTCTTTGTTTTACTGCTGGTGATACACTACACAAAAGCTAGTGCTGTGTGAACACATTTGATGGCTTAGCGCTTCATGCGAATTTTCTTTGTTGTTTTGCTGTAGGCATGTGGATAAGCTTTTAAGGTGAACAGATCACTGTGGCTCCTCAAAGTGATGTAATCTATTGAACTGAAGCTGCCAGCAAGCCTCCTTCTAATAGAAAAGAGAGGCATACAAGAAGCAATTACCAGTGAAGGCCCAATTTCAGGTTTATTCTTCCAAAGAAGCGGTTTGGATGCTCACCCATTGGACACTGTCAATCTGGTGAAGAATGATGAAGAAGTGATTCAGATTTACTGAAAGGCTTTATCACTGCATGAGTGATCACCTGCCTGCAGAAGGATGATGGAGATATAGCTACTATACGCTGTAGCACAATCCTCAGTGACATGGATAAGAAGACAATCTTAACTTGGTACAGTGGCTGCCTCCGTAGGGATTTTGACATTATATGCTGGAAGGAGGCATTTTCACAGAGTGTAATCCTTTGGCTAGCTGCTTCTTAAGTGACTTTAAATTTACATGGTATTCAAAGAAATTAGATGGAGTTTTCTGGTGGCCCCCGCTTTTGTCTTTAATAAGTTCAAGAGGACACTGTGTTGGTCTCCCACACCAAATAGCCCTGGACTGGTCGAATGCGCAAAAAAAAGATCTTCGAAGCGGCACACAGTAATCCTCCTAAAAGAGCATGGCAATGCACAGTTGCAAAGGTCAGAGGCATTTTTAGAAGTGTGTTGTGGCAGGTGATGAAAACAGCACTGCCCTCCATTTCACAGATGGAGATGGATAAAAGGTACTGCAAGAATGCAATATTGCACAAAGCCTTAAAATGTATAGTGAGAATAATCATCTTGTGTGGAAGAGAAAATATGCCGACATGAAAGAACACTGACTACTATGTGACAGTGTGGACCTTCAAATTCTGCTGCAATATACTGAACTGGACCCTTTATTTGCAGAACATCTTTGCAAAGAAGGCACCTAAGTGAAATGTGTTTCTGCATATTTCAGTTAACAGATTCAAAAACAATTGATTCAGCTGCATTTTGCAGATTCAACGGTAATATTCTAAACTGCGTGAAGGGCACACACACTTTTAGTTTTAACTGCAGATGGCACTACAGACATTTCCTGGAAGGAGCAGATTACATGCTTAACTCCTGAAGATATGTATTGGCGCGCACCTCACAGGAAGGTATGGAAATTTGAGAGAGACTTCATTGAGTTTATAGAGAGGCTATGGACACCACTGGAAAAGCATTGGCAGGATGCTTTTCTTTGCACATGCGACCTGACAGCATGGGGTCTGTCTCTAAGGATGTGTATATGTGGATGGTAGGTTTATGATTGAGGAGTAGTAACATGAGTGGTTACTTCAGTTGGAGTTCAGGCAAGAAATTCTGTTGGGCATTCTTTCCAGAAGTACTATATACTCGGCATGCAAAGCACACACAACCTAAACACTGCTATTACATTTTGCCTTGCAGTAATGCAATAGGAAATGGCAAATGCACTTGACACATGTTGAAGGTGTAACTGCCACTTTAAATTTCTCTACTACCATATAAAATGTCATAATGTCTATTTGTGTCAGCTGAATGAATTTTGTGCAAGTTTGCCATCAGATATCACGATGATGTGTCTGCAGGACAGAAGCACTTCTGTCACGTGCACCAGTGGAACAAATAATGTGGATGGATGTACGTCGATTGCTTTAGCACAAGCCTTTAAGATGAAGTATATTGTTGCCAGAACATTTGGAAAAATATGGCAGGAATTGTGACAGTAGCAGAAAAATTACCTATATTCTATTTCCAAATTTGATTTCATTGTTGAGGTTGGTAATAACGGAATCTATATCTGTGCATTGTTTGAAGTTTCTTTTCATAACTTTATTTCTTCAGTGTGTGAACAGATTGATCTGGGATACACATCAGAAGAAAACTTCAGTTATCATAGAAACTCCTTAAAATATTAGAGGCAATGCTGACAGCAAATTCAGCGTTTCCATGAAGTATAGGTAAGAAGAACTTACAAAGTCAAGTCTTCACCCGAAAGAATAACGTACCTAGAATATGTAAAGCAGACAAAACAAAAAGCATGGAGCAACATCAGTGCTTCTACAATCCAGAAGAATATCACTACAGATGGAACACGACCGTACGGTATCATTCTCTTTGGACCATGTGTGGATGCGGCTGAACTGCCTGGAACAGCTTATTGAATGCCGCCCACCTTTTCTTAAACATAATATTTGGCACCCAAGTCATTGTAATATGCTTCAGGATGATGCCAAAAGTTATTGAACTGTATGAGGAAACTTACAAGGACCGAATGTCCTCTATATAACCGCACAAGAGGAACTGCTTTAAGATTGTCCACTAAAGTGGAACATGAAACCAGAGGAACCAACTCCCCACCACAATTATTGATACACTGCAGCATCGCCAAAAGCCTAAGTTCTATCTAGATATCAACACCGGTACTGCAGTATTCCACAACAAATGCCAGTGCAGTGTTGCATCTGGCAGAAGCGACATTTAGTGCCTCGAGGGAATAAAGACCTGGCTCCGAAAGCTGCATACAGGTGAACACCGTTTAACAGGATTGGCACACATACCTGCATATACTTGACGACATAGACACTGACATTGAGCAAGTCCTAAGAGATTTCAATCTGCGTGCAATGATCGGGCGATAAACTCATGCTCTGGCATAATAGTGCATGACACTGAGATGCTAAAAGTGTTTTCTTGTGTGTGTGTAAATGAGAGATTTTCCGACCTTGTGTTTCCACCGCTGTTTTTGCAAAATCGTTTTGTATGTTTTTCACGCATGTTAGTTAACCAAAAGCAGAGCATCAATCAATCGGCGTAAATGGCAGTTAATTTTGCATCCCAGCGTTTATGAAACCCCCAGACTGATTTCCTTTCAACTACATTTAGATACTTTCTCTCTTCAGTAATTTACTTTTCTAACTACTTTTTCTTTTTAAACCCGGCATTAGACTGCACTCCAGCATATTACTAAAACGCTTTTACAAATTTTCTGTTCAATTATACAGAAACATGCCTGACTACTGTATGTCAAAGTAGCTCGTTTTTTTGCAGTTTTTATGTGTTAATAAGCAAGAACATCACAACTAAACCTACTGTCTGCATTCCTACTTATAAAACCATTAAAAAAGATTATTATGACTATGCATTTTTTTCTTATTCTCAATGCTGCCATGTGGTGCTTACTGGCAACTTGTCTTGGAACTATTTTGATAATGTCTTTTGGTATCTGCCTATTTAACTGGTATACATGCATGTGCCTTTGGTATTTACTATGTGCTAACTGGTATAACGTAAAGTGCAGTTTGGGTGTGTGGGGTACAACTTCATTGGAATGAAGTCTGCAAAAATTACAAATGGGAAGGTATTTTGTTTTCGACCCATGAAAGATATGCGAATGCCTCAAGCCAAGCTTCATCATGCAAGTATCATTACACCATCCTGGAAAGCATATATGGCTCCTGGCAATGATCATTCAGGGAGCGACAAAGTAGCATTGTGCAAAATGGGTGTGGCCTGGTCAGCAGTTTAAGGAAGTGTAATGGACAAAAGCAATGTAGTAGATGTGGGTGTATTTGTGGGTGTATTTGTTGGGGCAGCAGTCTAGGAGCTGTGAGGTACAAATCTGAAAAATCCTGGCTACACCCCTGCTTCCTGATGACATTTTATTTTTATTTTTATTTTACATTTGTTGGACCGTTCTAGTCTAATCTGGATATATGTCCATTTTTCAGTATTGAGGGCAACTCAGAGACATAAACTCCGAGGAAATGTAAAACAAAATCAAATATACAAAATTAATGTATACAATGAACATTGCTAGTGCAGTACAGAGAATAATCAAAGAGGTCATTAAAGTTTCATAACATGCAGTGCAAAATATACAGATACAATTAGTTACAATTACAAAATGTAGTTACGTAATAGTATCATAAAAGAAAAAGATGGCAGCTGAATTATACAATATATTAGTATACAAGTAGTCATAAAAAGAAAAAGTAGGAGTTGAAATTATAATAATATATTAGTAAAAAGTGAAGTCTCTCCTTAATGAGATTCTGGAAGATGTGGAAGCTACATTATAGAAGGGACAGAAGAGGGTAAGCGTTGTTATTAAGAAAAAGGAACTTGATTAATGAAAGAAGAGAGGGTAGGTTGAACCAAATTGTTGCAAGAAGAGACTGAAGTAGATCGCAGTCCAGGTTTAGTAGGGGCACAACCAGTGTGTTCTGAGGAAAAGTTTCAATTTGGTTTGCAAAGGTGTGACATAGAGTGGAAGAGAGAAAGATTTGTTTAGGAGAAGGTTCCTGGTGGATTTTCCAACGTAGGTATTAAGAGAAAGGAGAGTCTCTCAGCCCTGTTGTTTGATTTCGGCCAAATATTTACAAAGAAGTTTATGTGAAGTGACTGCATTAAAGGTTCTTTTAAGTAATTGTTGTAGGGGGTAAATGAGGTAGAATAAAAGTATAGGGAATTATTGGTAGGTTGATAAAGCGGTTTTATGGGCAATGGTCAGTTGGTGGGGAATTCTGTAAGCTGGATTTTGTAATTCAAGCTGCATCTCTTAGCTTCTTTAGATTAAAACAACAGTGGTGGGTTCCAGAAAAGGTTACCTGTAAAAGTTGGCCTTTTAGAGAGAAATTACTGTACTACTCTCATGCAGGGACAGTGAGTTTACAGTGTGGAAATACAATGGCATTAGCAAAAGAAAAAATAATACTGTCAATTACTAGAGATGCTCACTACACCTGGAAGGCTTTCAGCATTTGCAATTAGAGCAACATAGCATCCAGGGTTTTTAAAACCTTTGGTGTGTTGTACCTGGGCAATCACTTGGGGAGGTGGGAAGGAGAGGGACACTTCACTGAAATTTAAAGTAGGGGAGAATCCAAGGGACTACAACTGAGCTAATTATCAAGGACAGCCAAAATAAGGTAAAACATACAGGCACCCCTTGTTCAAGGACTGGAAGGTTTCTCCAAGAAAAACTATGTGTGCAGAAATACACCACACAGGTGTGGAAGTTAGGCAATAATGCTGCTTACCTAGTCTGCAATGGAAGATTTTATTCTCATATTTAGTATTCCCCTTTGCTCATTGTTTGCTGCACACAATGTGAAAAACTAAAAAGATAAAAGCAGCTGGAGACTTTGCACCTCTGTTTGAGGTGTTTAGTGAAGAACAAGTATTGAGGAGGGAGGGACTGAAGGCTATTATTACTATTGAGAGGGGATAACATGGCTTACATATAACAAATTATCAACAGTGAAAGCGCAATGAAAGGGGTGGGTGTGGATTCTAAGAGTGAAGAAAGGTTTGCGGCAATATTGCCGTTCCTGGGGTATTACAGTCTAGCTTTTGAGTGTAACAGACGGTAATTAACAAGGCATAGCAGTAGTTTACAAAGCTGGCAATCACTAACTACTACAGGTGTCAACAATAAGGTTCCTGGAGTTGGGAAACCTAAGGGGCTGCAGTCTATTTTTTGGATGATTGTTGTTAGAGCTTTCTTTTTGCTTTTTAAAGCTGGAGTGAGAGGATTGACCTTGCTCGGCTGTGTTGGGGAATTTTAAGCCGATCAGGTCCTCAGGCGGCTACCGCTGTACACAAGCTTAGCAAAAAACAAGTGTTCCTGGAGTTAAACCAGGGGCTGCAGTTCATGGTTTGGATTATTATTGCCTGGTTAGGAGTTTTCTTTGCTTTTAGCCAGGAGTGAAAGGATTCCTTGCTCACAGTCGCAAGTGTAGGGGAAGCAAAGTGCGGATCAGGTCCTCAATTGTGGCTACTACATACGGCAACAACAAATAAGTTGTCTCGGAGTTAAACCATGGAGCTGCAGTTCATTTGGATGATTGTTAATAGAGTTTTCTTGCTTTTAGCTGGAGGAGAGGATCTCTTGCCTTGTCAAGTGTGTGTGGTGGGGGTGACCCAAAGCAATCAGGAGTCCTCAGTGAGCTTAGAGATGCTACACTCTGGAGGGCTTTCAGTCAGGTGCAATAAATATAAACTAATATTAATTTTGGGGTGTTATTAGTTCATCCCCTGGTACAGTTTTAGAGTTTTGTGCAGTTGTCATAATATTCAGAATTACAGCTAGGTATGCATAATTATGGACCGGGCTTCCTACAAATGACTTAAGAGTTATCTGCAAATAGCTTAAAAACATTGTCACAGATAATACAGTGGCTCAAGGTCCAAGCAAAATAATTTGCGACTGAATAGGAGAAATGCAAAGTCTTTTTTTTGAAAAACATACCCGCTTCTCAACACAAGTGTAGACTGGTTTAAATGTTCAGCATTAACTAAAGTTACTTCCACCAAAACCTAAGGGTTTGGTTACTTTTTATTTTTTAGTAATATGCGAGCAAGTGTGGCTTAAAACAGTGCCCACAAAAATGTTATTTTAAGGAAAGCTGCTACAGACTGCTTTAAATTTTGTTTTTAAAGAAAAGGAGATGGATTATATTTTATATTGAGTACCATTTTTGGACACCCTGATGATTTCTATTGAAGAATAGAAAGGGGGGACATAGGAAGAAGATTTAAGAAGTATGGGGAGACAAACAAACCAACAAACAAAACAAACAGGAGGAACACACAAGGAAAAACATCAACAACATGGTCTTTGTGCTTGAAGTGGAATGGGATAGGATGGACACTATGTTTTGTGTAGAGGGATAGATGTCTCTTATTTTTATTTTTATTTTTTTTTTATATGAGAGGGTAATATGGGTAAGAAATATAGTAACAGGGGTGCAGTAGAAGAAAGGACAAAGAAAGGAAAAGCAGGAGTCCCAGTCAACAGACCCTCAAACGTGGTCCCACTGCCAGATAGTGTTGCAGTGGAGGACCACAATGATGAGGGGTATGCCCAAAGGTATGTGTAGTTAGCATCAAATGGGAAAGTTGGCATGTCTTCCACATGAAGAGAGGTTTGTTGATCATGAATTCTCTTGTCCACTGCCCTTCCAAACCATTACATTGTCTACTGCTTCCAGGCTCCATTACACCGTGAAATTTTGGCCAGTCTTGGTCACATGCTGGAGGTGCCTGGGAGACCTGTCTGCGCTCCATCCAGACTTGTGAGGATGTCCCCAAGACAGGAAGAAGGGTGATCATTCCCCAGCTCCTCCTGAGGAAGGAAGGTTGTGCCCAGCCTGCCCCTGAGAGCTTTGAACATGTAAAAAGAAGGAAGCAATAAATGGAAGATGATCCAGCAAACAATGAAGGAGAAAGAAATGCATAATTAAAATAAAGAGAAAAACAGAGAAAAAAAGCGGGTGGGGGAGAGACAAAAGAGAAAAATTCACATTAAAATCCACACATCACAAGTTTTACCATGCCATTTAATACATCTCACTGAAATATTAAAGTAAAACCTTCACTTTGAAGTAAAACTTGTAAATGGGGAATTTGCATGTGGATAGAATGTAGTTGAATAGTCATTCATCGCGGAAGTGCTTGTGTACGTGGGAAGTTAATAATATGAGTAGTGCTTATACAGGGCTTCAGATGAATTCATATGGTAAGTTATTACTTGTGAGTACTTGGAGAAAGTGTGGTACCCCTCAAGAGTTATGTACATATATTACATTCAATACAGTACTAAGGCTATATATATTTTGTAATTTATTAGAAAGTAATCAGCTAAAAACAGAATAATGCCATTTATATTTACATTATTTGGTAACATTTGCTTGAATTATGGTAATGGTTCTCCATGTAGGTTTCATAGGTAGGTATTTCATAGGCTGGCTGGGTCTAATATGAAACATTTACCAGAGAGTACCCACTCAAAAAGCAGTACCCTGGCTTTTTGCCACCTGCAAGAAAATTATTTCCTGCAAAGCCACTTCTCGAGCAGAGCCACAGAAGTGATCGCCGGGGTGAATTTCCTATTACCCATCCAATCATCAAGATTTTTCTTGAAGAGTGCTAATGAATAGCTTTGTTTGATATAGATGGGTAGTTTATTCCAGAGTATGGGAAGTCTCTGGGACAGGAATCTATCCCTCCGGCATTTTC
>NW_025049321.1:0-12396 GCF_019279795.1 Protopterus annectens | reverse complement strand
ACGGCTAGACACATGAACCTGGAAATTTTAAGCAAATTTACCCAAGAGGGGATCAACAATTACCCAAAAAAAAGGGAAAAAACAGGTAATTGCAAATTAGAAATTGAAAAACAAAAGAAAAACAAAAAAAATGCTAAAATTATTTAATATCAAAAAGGTTTTTCCTTTGTTTCCCTTTTTGGAACTTGAAACCCCAAAGAGAGCATCCCAATTCTTAAGCCAGAAAACCCGAAAAACGGTTAAAACGGGGCTAAAAACAAAATGCCCAAAAGGCCAAATTTAATTTACACGCCTAAAAATTTTAAAAACAAACAGAAAGTCGTCTCCCCTCCCCGGGGAAAAAAGGAAATTTCCGGGGGACAAAAGGGAAAAGGGAAGGCCAGGCCAAAAACAAACCCCAGGTCAAAACGGCCTGGAAACTACTGGGAAAATTTTGGAAAGGGCAAGTATTTTTTTTTTTAAATTTGGGAACAAACAAAAATACAAAAAATCTTTGTATTCACTAAATTCTACAAAGGCGGACACAGGAACCTGTTGAATTTTAAGCAAAATTTAGCCGGGAATGCAATCAAATTTAAGCACAGAAACAGGAAAAAGTATTAATGACAAACGGGGAAAAACATTAAATCGAAAAAAAATTGCTAAAACTTTAATAGAAGTTTTTTTCTGCTCTTTGCCTTGGGAACTTTGGGGGGACCAGAGAGCATGCAATTTAAGCCAGAAAAGCCGAAACGGTTAAGCAGGGGGGAAAAACAAAATGCCAAAATGAATAAATTTACTATTGCTTCTCTACCTTCTCTGAGGAAACAGGCAGCTATTCCCCCACTCTCACGGGTAGAAAGAACCCGGCAAGAAAGGGGAACACAGGAAAAACAAACCCCGGGGTTTAGAAAATCTGGTCTCTGGACAACTACTAGGAAATTAAAAGCAGAAGTATTTTTTAGTTTGAACAAAAAACAGAAAATACAGAAATCTTGGTAAACAAATTCTACAAAGCAGAATTGAGGAATTAGCCTGAACTAAGCAAATTTAGCAAAGAAGTCTACAATTTAGAACAAAAACAGGTAATATATAAGCTAGACAAACATGTGAAAAGCAAAATTAATCAAACGAAAAAAATTCTAAAAAATTTAAAATTCAAGAAGCCTTTCTTTCCCCTTAAAAAACCTAGGGACCAAGAGCATGCCAATTCCAAGCCAGAAAAGCCGCAAAAGCAGCTTAAGCAGGGCTGGAAAAACAAAAATCCCCAAAATCCCAAGAATTATAGTTGCTGCCCTTAACCACTCCTCTGAGGCCCAACAGGAGCTCAGACTCCCAATCTCACTGTGAGAAAGAAACCCTTGCCAAAAAGAAATGGAGGAAACAGGAAAAAAAAACCCCGGGGGTTTAAAAATTCTGGTCTCTGGACAACTACTAGGAAAGTTAGAAGCAGAAGTATTTTTTTTTGTTTTGGAACAAACAACGGAAAACAAAATTTGATACAAAGATCAAACTAGTACCTGGAGTGAATTAGCTTTGAACTTAAGAAAATTTAGAAGAGTGAAAACAATTTCAGAAAACAGAAAAACGGGTAATATAACAGCAAAATAGCACAAAGTGTAAACCCAATTAATCGAAAACAGCAATAAAAATGCTAAAAACTTTAACAAGAAAACTTTGCCGGTTTTAAGAATTGCGGGGACCAGAGGAGCAGCAATTTCAAATGCCAAAAAGGCCAAACTTATACGGGGTAAAAAAGGAAATACCAAAGGGCCCAAGAATTCTAGTTGCTGTCTCTCCATCTCTGAGGACAAACAGGCAGCTCAGTATCCCACCAGGGGTAAAGAAACCCCTGGAACAGAAAATGGAGAAACAGGCCAAAAAACCCAGGGATCAAAAAACTGTCTCTGGGACAACTAGCTAGGAAATTAGGAAAAAAATTTTTTTGGGATGGGAACAAAACCCAAAAATACAGAAAGGGTGAATTGTTTGGGGACAAAGCTGGGAAATTTAGGAAGTTTTGTTTTTAAAAATTTAAACCAAAAAAGGAATCAAAATTTAAGCGAAAAAAAAGGTATAAAGCAAAATAAGAAAACCGTGTGAAACACAATTAACGAAAACAGCAATAAAAATGCAAAAATATTATAACAAAAAAATGCCCCGTGTTAAACCTAGGGACACGAGGAGATGCCAATTCTTAATCCAGAAAACCCAAAGCCGCTTAAGCGGGGGAAAAAAGGGGAATCCCCCAAAATGCCATGAATTCAGGCGCCTACCATCCTCTAGGCAAAAGGACCAGATCCCCTTACTGGGGAAAGAAACTTTCGGGCCCAAAGAAAGGGAGGAAACAGGAACCAACCCCAAAGCCAGGGATCAGAAATCTTCTCGGGGACAACAAAAGGGAAATTGGGAAAACCAAAAAATTTTTTTGGGTGAACAAACAAAAAAACGGGAAAGTTTTGGTTATGACAAATTGCTATAAAGTGAACAGAGTATTATGTTTTTTAAATTTAACAAAACTTAGCAAAAGTGCAATAAACTTTAAAGACAAAAACGGTATTAACAGCAAAATAAGCCAAAAGGGTGGAAAAGCAAATTAACCGAAAACAGCAATAAAAAAGCAAAAAAAATATAACAAAAAGCCCTTTCGCCCCTAAATCTGAACACAGAACCCAATTCTTCCCAGAAAGCCCCCCAAGCCCCTTTTAGAGGGCGGGAAAACGGAATGACCAAAGGGCCAAGATTACAGTTGCTGAACCACCCTGAGGAAAAAAGGCAGTCAGTCTCCCACCCACTTGAGAAGAAACTCCCTGGACCCAAAAATGGAGGAAACAGGAACCAATCAAACCCAGGGATAGAAATCTGGCCAAATGAGGAAAGAGGAAAGCAAAGTTTTTGTTTTTATTTTTTAAACAAAAAAAGGGAAAATACAGAAATTTTTTTTTTTTTTAAAAAATTTTTAAAAAACAGAAAATTAGTTTTTCCCTTTTGTTAACTTAAGCAAAATTTAGCAAAATGCAATAACATTTAAGCAAGAAAACGGGAAAACATAAATAACAGCAAAATAACAAAACAGTGAAAAGCAAATTAACGAAAACGGGAATAAAAATATTATAACAAAAAAATTTTTGCTTTGCTCCCTTTAGGACTTGGGGACCACGGGACTAGAAGTCTTAATCCAAAAGCCCACCAAAGCATGCTTTATAGCAGGGGGCTGGAAAAAACAGGAAATGACCCAAAATGGCCAATGAATTACTAGTTGCTGTCTCTAACCACTCCTCTGAGGACAAACAGGCAGCTCAGTACTCCCCACTCTCACTGGTGAGTAAAGAAACTTCCCTCTGGCCACACAAGAAAATGGAGGAACACAGGAACCAAATACAAAGCCCAGGGATCAGCAAATCTGGTCTCTGGGACAACTAGCTAGGAAAGTTTAGGAAAGCAGAAGTATTTTTTTTGTTTTTTTTAGTTTTTTTTTGAACAAACAACAGAAAATACAGTAAATGCTTTGTTATTCGACTAAATTGCTATCAAAGGCTAGTACACTTGAGTGTATTAGCCTGTTTGTTAACTTTTAAGCAAAACTTTAGCCAAGAAGTGCAATCAACAATTTAAGCACAGAAAAACAGGAAAAACAGGTAATATAACAGCAAAATAAGCACAAACAGTGGTCGAAAAGCACAATTAATCGAAAACAGCAATAAAAAATGCTAAAAAATACTTATAATCAAGAAAGTCGCTTTTTCTGCTCTCTGCTGCCTTAGGAACTCTGCAGGGGACCACGAGGAGCTATGCCAAGTTCTCTAATGCCAGAAAAGCCCGCCAAAGCGCGCTTTATAGCAGGGGGCTGGAAAAAACAGGAAATTACCCAAAATGGCCAATGAATTACTAGTTGCTGTCTCTAACCACTCCTCTGAGGACAAACAGGCAGCTCAGTACTCCCCACTCTCACTGGTGAGTAAAGAAACTTCCCTCTGGACACACAAGAAAATGGAGGAACACAGGAACCAAATACAAAGCCCAGGGATCAGCAAATCTGGTCTCTGGGACAACTAGCTAGGAAAGTTTAGGAAAGCAGAAGTATTTTTTTTTGGGTTTTTTATTTTTTTTTGAACAAACAACAGAAAATACAGTAAATGCTTTGTTATTCGACTAAATTGCTATCAAAGGCTAGTACACTTGAGTGTATTAGCCTGTTTGTTAACTTTTAAGCAAAACTTTAGCCAAGAAGTGCAATCAACAATTTAAGCACAGAAAAACAGGAAAAACAGGTAATATAACAGCAAAATAAGCACAAACAGTGGTCGAAAAGCACAATTAATCGAAAACAGCAATAAAAAATGCTAAAAAATACTTATAATCAAGTCGCTTTTTCTGCTATCTGCTGCCTTAGGAACTCTGCAGGGGACCACAAGGAGCTAGTTGAGAAGCTCAAGCTAGTCTAGTATAAGTAAGCTGAGAATAGGTGAGATAGTAGGAACGCTTAAGCTAGTTTAGTATAAGTAACCTGAGTATAGGTGAGATAGTTGGGAAGCTCAAGCCAGTTTAGTATAAGTAAGCTGAGTATAGGTGAGATAGTTGGGAAGTTCGAGCCCGTTTAGGCCAAGTAAGCTGATTTTAGGTGAGATATTTGGGATGTTCGAGCCAGTTTAATAAAAGTTAGCTGAGTATAGGTGAGATAGTTGGGAAGCTCGAGCCAGTTTAGTAAAAGTAATCTGAGTATAGGTGAGATAGTTGGGAAGCTCGAGCCAGTTTAGTATAAGTAAGCTGAGTATAGGTGAGATAGTTGGGAAGTTCGAGCCAGTTTAGTATAAGTAAGCTGAGAATAGGTGAGACAGTTGGGAAGTTCAAGCCAATTTAGTATAAGTAAGCTGAGTATAGGTGAGATAGTTTGGAAGCTCAAGCGAGTTTAGTATAAGTAAGCTGAGTATAGGTGAGATAGTTGGGAAGTTCGCGCCAGATTAGTATAAGTAAGCTGAGTATAGGTGAGGCAGTTGGGAAGCTCGAGACAGTTTAGTATAAGTAAGCTGAGTATAGGTGAGATAGTTGGGAAGTTCGAGCCAGTTTAGTAAAAGTAAGCTGAGTATAGGTGAGATAGTTGGAAAGTTCGAGCCAGTTTAGTAAAAGTAAGCTGAGTATCGCTGAGATAGTTGGGAAGTTGAAGAAAGTTTAGTATAAATAAGCTGAGCATAGGTGAGACAGTTGGGAAGTTCTAGCCAGTTTAGTAAAAGTAAGCTGAGTATAGGTGAGATAGCTGGGAAGTTCGAGCCAGTTTAGTATAAGTAAGCTGAGTATAGGGGAGATAGTTGGGAAGTTCGAGCCAGTTTAGTATAAGTAAGCTGAGTAAAGGGGAGATAGTTGGAAAGTTCAAGCCAGTTTAGAATAAGTAAGCTGAGTAAAGTAGAGATAGTTGGGAAGTTCGAGCCAATTTAGTATAAGTAAGCTGAGTATAGGTGAGACAGTTGGGAAGTTCGAGCCAGTTTAGTATAAGTAAGCTGAGTACAGGGTGAGATAGTTGGGAAGTTCGCACCAGTTTAGTATAAGTAAGCTGAGTATAGGTGAGATAATTGGGAGGTTCGAGCCAGTTTAGTATAAGTAACCTGAGTATAGGTGAGATAGTTGGGAAGTACGAGCCAGTTCAGTTTAAGTAAGCTGAGTGTAGGAGAGAAAGTTGAGAAGTTCGAGCCAGTTTAGTATAAGTGAGCTGAGTATAGGTGAGATAGTTGGGAAGTTCGAGCCAGTTCAGTATAAGTAAGCTGAGTATAGGTGAGATAGTTGGGAAGTTCGAGCCAGTTTAGGATAAGTAAGCTGAGTATAGGTGAGATAGTTGGGAAGTTCGAGCCAGTTCAGTATAAGTAAGCTGAATATAGGTGAGATAGTTGGGAAGTTCGAGCCAGTTTAGTATAAGTAAGCTGAGTATAGGTGAGAGAGTTGGGAAGTTCGAGCCAGTTAAGTATAAGTAAGCTGAGTATAGGTGAGATAGTCGGGAAGCTCGAGCCAGTTTAGTATAAGTAAGCTGAGTATAGGTGAGATAGTCGGGAAGTTCAAACCAGTATAGTACAAGTAAGCTGAGTATAGGTGAGATAGTTGGGAAGCTCGAGCCAGTTTAGTATAAGTAAGCTGAGTATAGGTGAGATAGTTGGGAAGCTTGAGCCAGTTTAGTATAACTACACTGAGTTTAGGTGAGATAGTTGGGAAGCTCGAACCAGTTTAGTATAAGTAAACTGAGTATACAAAAAAAAAAAAAAAAAAAAAAAAAAAAAAAAAAAAAAAAAAAAAAAAAAAAAAAAAAAAAAAAAAAAAAAAAAAAAAAAAAAAAAAAAAAAAAAAAAAAAAAAAAAAAAAAAAAAAAAAAAAAAAAAAAAAAAAAAAAAAAAAAAAAAAAAAAAAAAAAAAAAAAAAAAAAAAAAAAAAAAAAAAAAAAAAAAAAAAAAAAAAAAAAAAAAAAAAAAAAAAAAAAAAAAAAAAAAAAAAAAAAAAAAAAAAAAAAAAAAAAAAAAAAAAAAAAAAAAAAAAAAAAAAAAAAAAAAAAAAAAAAAAAAAAAAAAAAAAAAAAAAAAAAAAAAAAAAAAAAAAAAAAAAAAAAAAAAAAAAAAAAAAAAAAAAAAAAAAAAAAAAAAAAAAAAAAAAAAAAAAAAAAAAAAAAAAAAAAAAAAAAAAAAAAAAAAAAAAAAAAAAAAAAAAAAAAAAAAAAAAAAAAAAAAAAAAAAAAAAAAAAAAAAAAAAAAAAAAAAAAAAAAAAAAAAAAAAAAAAAAAAAAAAAAAAAAAAAAAAAAAAAAAAAAAAAAAAAAAAAAAAAAAAAAAAAAAAAAAAAAAAAAAAAAAAAAAAAAAAAAAAAAAAAAAAAAAAAAAAAAAAAAAAAAAAAAAAAAAAAAAAAAAAAAAAAAAAAAAAAAAAAAAAAAAAAAAAAAAAAAAAAAAAAAAAAAAAAAAAAAAAAAAAAAAAAAAAAAAAAAAAAAAAAAAAAAAAAAAAAAAAAAAAAAAAAAAAAAAAAAAATAGGTAAATAGTTGGGTTTTTCCAGTTTTTATTAACTGAGTTATGAGATATTTGGGGGCCCAGCCAGTTTAGTAAAAAGTTGAGATGGATTTTTGGGGAAGCTGACCCAGTTTAGTATAAGTAAGCGAGTATAGGGAGATAGTTGGGAATTTCGCCATTTTAGTATAAGTGTGAGTTTGGGTGAGAAGTTGGGAATTCCAGTTTAGTAAAAGGGGCTGAGTATAGGTGAGATTTTGGGGAAATTTTTAGCCAGTTTATATAAGTAAGCTGGTATAGGTGAGATATTTGGGGAAGTTCGAGCAGTTTAGTATAAGTAAGCTGAGTATAGGTGAGATATTTGGGGAAGTTGGGCCAGTTTAGTAAAAAAGCTGAGTATGGTGAGATAGTTGGGGACCAGTTTATTTAAAAATAAGCTGAGTTTAGGTGAAAAGTTGGAAGTTCGCCAGTTTTATAAGTAAGCTGAGTAAGATAGTTGGGAATTTTGAGCCAGTTTAGTAAAGTAACTGAGTAATGAGATAGTTAAGTTGAGCCATTTTAGTATAAGTAAGCTGAGTATAGGTGGATAGGGGGAAGTTAGCCATTTTAGAAAGGCTGAGAAAGGTGGATAGTTGGGAAGTCCCCAGTTTGTAAAGTAAGCTGAGTATAGGTGAGAAAATTGGGAAAATTGGCCGTTTAGTAAAGTAAGCTGAGTATAGGTGAGATAGTTGGGAATTTCCCAGTTTGGTATAAGTGCGAGATATGGAAGGGGGAATTTAAATTTTTAGTAAAAGTAAGTTGGATTAGAAGTTGAAAGAACCCAGTTTAGTATAAGTAAGCAGTTGGGTAAGTAGTTGGGAATTTTGGGGTTTTGAAAAGAAGTAGTATAGGTAGAAGTTGGGGAAGAATTTTGATAAGAAGTAGTATAGGTAGTATTTGGGGAAAGTTAGGGAAGAATGATTTTGGGTAGTATTTGGGAAGATTTTTAAAAAAGTTAGCTAGTATAGGTAGTAGGGGGGGTTGACCCATTTTGAAAGCTAAAAAGGGTAGTATTGGGAATTTTAGTTTAGTTAAGAAAGTGGAAGGGTGAGCAGTTGGGAATTTAAACCAATTTAGTATGAAGCGAGAAGGGTAGATATTTTGGAAAGTAAAGTGAGTTTGAAAGTAAGCAGTTGGGGAATAGTTGGGAAGTTGGAAAGTTAGTTAAGAAGTAGTATAGGTGGGGCAGTTGGGAAGTTAGCAGTTTAGTATAAGTAAGCTGAGTATGGGGAGATATTTGGGGAAGTTCGAGCCAGTTTAGAAAAAAGTAAGCTGAGTAAGGTGAGATAGTTGGAAGTTGCCAGTTTAGTAAAAGTAAGCTGAGTATTGAGATATTTGGGGAAGTTAAAGAAATTTTAAAAATAAGCTGAGTAGGTGAGAATTGGGAATTCAGCCAGTTTAAAAAAAAAGGCTGAGTATAGGTGAGATAGGGGGAAGTTGAGCCAGTTTAGTATAAGTAAGCTGAGTATAGGGGAGATAGTTGGAAATTTTGAGCCATTTTATATAAGTAAGCTGAGTATAGGGAGATATTTGGGGAAAGGGGCCAGTTTAGTATAAGCTGAGTAAAGGTGAGATAGGGGGAAGTTAAGCCAGTTTAGAATAAGTAACTGATAAAGGAGATAGTTGGGAATTAGAAAATTTAGTATAAGTGCGAGTATAGGTGAGAATTTGGGAAGTTACCCAGTTTAATAAGTGCTGAGTAAGGTGAGATAGTTGGGAAGTTGCAAGTTTGTATAAGTTAGCTGAGTATAGGTGAGAAAATTGGGAGTTAGCCAGTTTAGTAAAGAACCTGAGTATAGGTGAGATATTTGGGAAGTCAGCCAGTTTAGAAAAGTAGTGAGTATAGGAGATGGGGAAGGAGCAGTTAGTTGAAGCTGAGTATAGTGGATATTGGGGAAGTTGGGGCAGTTGTAAAAGTAACTGAGTATGGGGAGATATTTGGGGAAATTTAGCCAGTTTGGATAAGTAACTGAGTATATGAGATAGTTGGGAAGTTAGCCAGTTAGAAAGTGTAAATATGGTGAGATAGTTGGGAATTTTCCAGTTTAGTAAAAGGCGAGTATAGGTGAGAAGTTGGGAAGTTAGCCAGTTAGTATAAGTAAGCTGAGTATAGGTGAGAAGTTGGGAAGCTCCAGTTTAGTAAAGTAAGCTGAGTATAGGTGAGTGGGGAAGTTAAACCAGTATAGTAAAGTAAGCTAGTATAGGTGAGATAGTGGGAATGAGCCAGTTTAGTAAAGGGCTGAGTATAGGTGAGTTTTAAAGCAGCCAGTTTTTTAAAATAGTTAGGTGAAATTTGGGGAAGTTCAGCCAGTTTATATAAGTGAAGTATGGGAGATATTTGGGGAAGTTTCCCCCTTTTTAGTAAAGTTAGTATTTGGAAGGGGGGAAGTTAGAGTATAAGTAAGTGAGAAAAGGGGAAGTTGGAAGTTGGCCAGTTTAAAATATAAGCTGAGAAGTGAGATATAAAAAGCCAGTTTAGTAAAAGGGCTGAGTAAAGGTGAGATAGTTGGGAAGTTGCCCCATTTTTTAAAAGTAAGCTGAGAAAGGTGAGAAAATTGGGGAAGTTGACCCAGTTTAATAAGTAATTGAGTATGGGGAATATTTAAGCCCAGTTTAGTATAAGTAGCTGAGAAAAATTAAATATTTGGGGAAGTTGAGCCATTTTAGTAAAAGTAACTGAGTATAGGTGAAAAGGGGAAGCAGATTTTAGTATAAGTAAGTGAGTAAGGTAGAAGTTAATTTCCCCCAAGTTTAGTTAAGAAGTGATTTGGGTAGAAAATTTGGGAGTTGAGTTTTTATAAAGTAAGTGAGAAAGGTGAGATAGGTGGGAAGCTCAAACCACTTTAGTAAAGGGAGCTGAGTATAGGTGAGATAGGGGGAAGTTGGATTTTATTTTAAAAGCTGAGTATAGTGAGATATTTGGGAAGTTGGGGCAGTTTAGAAAAGTAAGCTGAGTATAGGTGAGATAGGGGAATTTTGAGCCATTTTAGAAATAACTGAGATAGGTGAGATAGGGGAATTCAAGCCATTTTAGTATAAGTAAGCTAAATATAGGTGAGATATTTGGGGAAAGCCCAGTTTAGTAAAGTGTGAGTTAGTGGGGAAGTAATTTTAGTAAAGGGAGTATAGGTGAGATATTTGGGGAAGTTAGATTTTAGTATAAGTAAGTAGAAGGGTGGAATTTTAAGTTAAACCTGATAAAGTAAGTAGTATAGGTAGTAGTGGGGAAATGTTGGGCCAGTTTAGTATAAGTAAGCTGAGTATAGGTGGATAGTTGGGAAGTGGCCAGTTTAGTAAAGAAGCTGAGTATAGGTGAGATATTTAAGTTTCGAGCCAGTTTAGAAAAAAGCTAGTAAGGGAGATAGTTGGGAATTTTGACCCAGTTTAGTAAAAGGGCTGAATGGGAGATATTTGGGGAAAATTGAGCCAGTTTAGTATAAGTAAGCTGAGTAAGGGAGATGGGGAAATTTCAAGCCAGTTTAGAATAAGTCTGAGAAGGGAAAAGTTGGGAAGTTCAGCCAGTTTAGTATAAGTAAGCTGAGAAAAGGGAGATAGTTGGGAAGTTCAATTTTAATTAAGTAAGTGAGATATGGAAATTAAGTTAAATTTTTAGTAAAAGTAAGTGGATGGGAGTAGTTAGAAGCTAATTTTTTAGTTTTGACTGAGTTAAATAGAAGTTGGAAGTTGAGATTTTAGAAAAGGTTTAGTATAGTGAGATAGTTGGGAAGTTGGATTTTAATTTAGATATATAGGTGGATATTTGGGGGAAAGCCAGTTTAGTAAGAAGTAGATAGGGAGATGTTGGGAATTTACCCTTTTTAGTATAAGAAGTAAAGGGGAGTAGTTGGGAATTTAACCCAGAGTTAAAGTAGTAGGTGAGATAGTTGGGAAGTCGAGCCAGTTTAGTATAAGTAAGCTGAGATAGGTGAGATAGTTGGGAAGTTCCCAGTTTAGTAAAGAAGCTGAGTATAGGTGAGATATTTGGGGAAAGGAGAGTTTAGTAAAAATAAGCTGAGAAGGTGAGAAGTTGGAATTTCCCCAAATTTAAAAGTAAGCTGAGAAAGGGAGAATTTGGGGAATTTTCCAGTTTAGTATAAGTAAGCTGAGTAATGAGATATTTAAGTTCCCAGTTTAGAAAGTAAGCTGATTTGGGTGGAATTTGGGGAATTTCCCAGTTTAGTATAAGTAAGTAGTATGGTGATAGTTGGGAATTTTAGTTTATAAAGTAAGCTATAAGGTGAGAAAATTGGGAAAAGCCGATTTAAAGCTGAGAAGGGGGTAGTTGGGAAGTTGAGAGTTTTAAGAAGCGGTAGGGAGATATTTGGGAAGGCCAGTTTAGTAAAAAAGTGAGAAAGGGTGAGATATTTGGGGAAGCCAATTTAGTATAAGAAGCTGAGATGGGAAGTAGTTGGGAAGGGTTTTTTAGTATGAAGTGAGAAGGGTGAGTAGTTGGGAAGTCAAAGTTTAGAAAGAAAGGGATAGGTAAATATTTGGGAATTTCGGGAGTAAGTGAAGGTGAGATTTTTGGGGGGCCCAGTTTAAAAAGTAAGTAAAAGGGTGAGATAGGGGAAGGAGATTTATATAAGAAGCTGTTGGGGAAAAGGGGGAAGTTTTTAGTTAAGTAAGCTGAGCATAGGTGAGAAGGGGAATTTAAAAACCATTTTAAAAGGGCTGAGTATAGGTGAGATATTTTGGAACCAGTTTTTAGTATAAGTAAGTGAGTATGGGTGAGATAGGGGGAAGTTGGTTATTTAAAGTGGAGTATAGGGACAGTTAAGTGGAGTTTAGTATAAGTAAGTGAGTAAGGTGAGATATTTGGGGAAGCCCAGTTTAAAAAAGGCTGAGTATAGGGGAATTTTAAATTTGAGCCTTTTTAGAAGTAAGTGAGTATAGCTGAGATAGTTGGGAATTGGGGAAAGAGTATAAGTAGAAAGGTGAGATAGGGGGAAGTTCACCAGTTTAGTAAAGTAAGCTGAGTATATGAGAAAAGGGAGCCAGTTTAGTATAAGTAAGCTGAGTATAGGTGAGAAAAAGTTGCCATTTTAGATAAGTAAGCTGAGTGGGAGATATTTGGGGGTTCGACCAGTTTAGTATAAGTAAGCTGAGTATAGGTGAGATATTGGGAAGTTGAGCCAGTTTAGTATAAGTAAGCTGAGAAAGGTGAGATATTTGGGAAGTTAAATTTTTAGTAAAAGTAAGTGGATGGGAGTAGTTAAGAACCCAGTTTAGTATGAAGTGAGTATAGGTGAGATAGTTGGAAGTTGAGTGATTTTAAAGAATAGTAAGCTGAAAGTTGGGAAGTTGGGGCGAGTATAGTAAGCTGAATAGGTGAGATAGTTAATTTTGAGCCAGTTTAGATAAGTAAGCTGAGTATAGGTGAGAATTTGGGGAATTTGAGCCAGTT
>NW_025049320.1:0-23021 GCF_019279795.1 Protopterus annectens | reverse complement strand
AAGACTAAACTACTACTCTTTTCCCCAAATAACTCTTTCCTGATGAAACAAAAGTTAAAGTCCTATCTCTTGATCTATTGAAGTCATTTCACATAGCAAATTGTAAGGGGTAACAGTGGATGAAAATCTTACATTCGACCTGCATATCAAAATTGCATAAAAATAACTCATGAAAAACAAGAGATGCTTTACAGAACCAAAAACTTTTTCACTGACACAACTGAAACTACACTTACAACTAGTTCTCTCCTCTCAACTCTTCTTTGTGGTGTTCCCATCCTTACTAACCTCAAGGCTTTACAAAAATTAAAACATGAACAATGCCATATCAAAGTTGCTAAATTTGCAGCACATACCCCTTTCTGAACCCCCCAGTGTAAAACACTGAAAAGCCTAAACTGGTTAGAGCTGCATCGTCAACTAAAATATACACAGCTTCTTACCACCTATAAAATTACCCAGCATCCACCTGCCTGTCCAGCACTAAAAAACATTATACACAACTATGTTCCAGTCAGTCACTGCAATCCAATGATCAATAACTTTTTTTTTGTCTACAAACCTAGCACGTCTGCTGGGCATTGCCTGTACTCATATAAGGTTGCTAAGGCCTGGAACTCCATGCCTGCATCCATCAGGTCTATACCCTCCCTCCCATCTTTCAAAACTACTCTGGAACACTTCCTAAGTAAAATCTGACCCTATTTTTGCTCAAAACCAGGATAAACTATATCCCTAAATACAAAAAAGTATGTTTTCATTCCTTAGACCTCCTTACTCTCCCTTCTTCATTGACTTTCTTACTGATATCACATTCTCTTCCCTTAGTTTCTCTCTAAATATACCATATGCCTGTTTTCCTCACTTCATTTTTCAGTTATTGTTTGCATTAGAGTAACTTACCTTTAATTTCTTTACAAACTGTCAAAAATTTCTCTAAATATTAAATGATTGTCATATAACTTGTATCAATTCTTAACCAATAGTTTTATAGTATGTCTAATTTGTTATAATTACTTAAACTGCAGATGGTTTTGTGTTATTTTTGAAGATTGCGAAATTATTGTGTTTAAAATGTTTTGTTATAATTTGAAGCTTTTTTCCTTGGGTCTCCATTGAAAATGGGCTTCTACCTAGTTGGACTTTCCCAGTAATCAAATGTCAACAAAGAACCAATAAATAAATAAATAAAAACCGTGTGAGGTAATAGGACATTAGTTGTGTACCTGTGTCCCATTGCTCTGATGGTGAGGGAGAAGTGGATTTTTTCTCCCATATTTATGGGTAGCAAATAAAAAAAGATGTTTCATATTTTGCTGGGGCATCCACTTAGGAATACTATGTCACACATGGGGCACATACTGTCCGGTGTGGTGCTACCTATGCTCAGAACTGTCACAATTTTCCTACTGTGAATTCTCGCATACCACTGGCATCTCGATGTTCCTTTTACTTTTTTTTTGTCTTGTTTTTTTTTTCTGTGTGTGTGTGTGTGTGTGTGTGTGTGTGTGTGTGTGTGTGTGTGTGTGTGTGTGTGTGTGTGTGTCTGTCTGTGAGTGTGTATGGAAAAGCAAAAAGATGAATTCTATAAAACTGAATAGTTTACCAATTTCAATCATCAGAACGTAACAATGCACAGACAGCAACAGTACAACTGCCTTATGTGCAGGATGACTACAGATCTGTACTCAAGTATTCATACAGAGCTTACTGCATTGCAGAAAACAACAGGAAAAGTGGTGACCTGCTAGTGGGAGGCGATTCAGCGCTACCAGAAACTACAGCTCACAGCCTTAACCCTCTGCTCAACTGTCAGACTAAAATACTAGGCAATCAGTCTGCAGACTGTTACGTGCCTAGTGAATAACCAGACAGTGATAAAATCTAAGAATCAAACCCTGAAGCGAGTATCAAAGACGCAAACACCTTACACATTATGCCCCCCAACTTCTCCTACTAAGCATTCAGTGGAGTGATGCTGTATTCAACTGAGACCTACAGCCAGATATTTGCAGTGTGTGCCATGTTGTATAATACAGTTTTACAGAAACAGCTTTATTAGCTGGGAAACCCTCTAATGGGGCACATAATTCAGTTTAGACCAGTGGAAGAGGAAAAGAACAAAGAGAAGAGGAACAGGCCTGAGAGAGACCCTGCGGGATGCAGAAGTGAGAACAATATTTAAGTCACTTGCAATGATGAGGGACCTGGTCTACAATTATGGGCTATGTCACATACAACACTCATTCATTATAAAACCCAGGCTATGCAATACTATATATCATCTGACAAGAATGTACATCCGACATTATGTTTTCCGTACCCGTGAGTTTGTGAGCAGGGCATGATGCAAATATCAGTCAGTATTTGATACTTTCTGAAGAAATGATAAAATTTGATTACATAACTATTACCATAAATACCCTATAACTATCTGTTATAGGAGATGATATAGAAGACAAACTCTGTAAAAACTGGAAAGCAAAGCATTATGAATCTTTAACTAAGCAGAGTCTGCTTATGATCTAACTAAACTTGAATAACGTAGTGGTGAAGCACCTCTAACAAATCAGTGTCATCATTTTTCTTTCCTTAAATGAGTGTTCAAAGTCTTGTGTCATTTCTCTTTGTCCAGCCAAATAGAATTTTCATGTTCTAATTCTTTTTAGATGTTCATCATATTGATCACTGCTGCAGTATCCTTAGCTATATGGGTTATATGCTGCCAAGAATATAACAACTTGCTAGCTTCCAAAGTTTCAGGGCACCTTCCACATATCCAAACTGCCTGGTAGCTTGAGCTGACTAAAATTCAAGTTTGCATGGCCAGCCCTTCAGAGCTTTACAGCTGTTGAAAGGTCTGCTCTTATGAGGCTTTCAAGGATTGTTGCTCAGGTTATGCTGCTCCTTTGCTGGGCAGATCATTTCTTTTTGGGGTGAAAAAGTCCCATTCAATGATTTTTGCTTATTAATACTTTCCTCTTTAGGAAGGTAATTTTAAAGCTAGAAGTTTGTTTTTAATGGACAGTAACAAGGTTGTACACTACTTTTAAATGAGAGCACTCTTTTTTCCTAACAGTTTAAAAGCTGGTTAAGGTAACCGAAAAACACTTTTTATGTGTAGGAATTTTGTTTATTTTACTTTGCTGGGTTGCCGAAGTGTTTTAAAGTGATTTTATTGTGTTTGTCTTTGAAAAAAAGTGGCTTTTAAAACCTTGAGATTTTGCCAGCATTTGCTGCTTATTTTCTCCAGGAAAGAGGCACCATTTTCACCTTAACCGTTGAACAGTCCATCAATCGGTTGGTCTTTCTTCCATCCCTAAAAAGACGTAATACAGCAAGCAGTGTAAGCTTGAAGTAAAAAGCAAGTACCGAACCAACACAGCTAGGCAAAAACTTTATTTATTGAACATAAAAGAAAGTGAAGAAGTGATCGTGTTATTGCAAAAACACTTCCTTTTATCACTTAATTTTATGCTCAATAAACAGAGTTTATGGCTAGCCGTGTTGGTTCGGTACTTGCTTTTTACTTCAAGTTTACACAGTTTTCTTGTACCGCACCTTTCACCTGTTCCTATGTATTTTTACTTTTTGTGGATACAGCAAGCAGTGTTTGCTATCACAGCAGGCTAACAATTTGCCTCAGCCACAGGTGGGTAACTGCTCTGGCCATTAGTTGTACCTCAGACCACTCCTCTTTTGTCCCAGATCCCTTTGTTGTATCACCTACAGCGTCTATGAACAGGGGGTTAGCCATGTCCTCTCTGGCTGTTGAGACCCCCCTGTGTGGGCAATGGAGAGGAAGTCTTGTCAGTGCTCTGTGAGGGAACAGGCAAGATGTCTCTGCTTTGTCAGAATGTTATCACCATCCCCAGGAGCTGCTGCTATTGTTAACACTTTTGTTCCCAGTTTTCCTGTCAAAAAGAAACAGAAAACATGCATCTAACCCTCCTCAAATTTCTTTAGACAGGAGTAGTTTACTGGGTCAGGCACATGATTTAATTCAGGCTATTGATCTTTCATGGAAAGTCATTTCTGGTAAAATAGAGTGGCGTATAACAACAGTGGTCCCCCTCCACAAAGGTGGTGCCTCAACGGATCCAGGAAACTATCGCCCCATAAGCCTGACTAGCTTGGTCTGCAAAGCTATGGAAAGGATCATCATGGACCTCATAAATAAAGATATTAGAGACCTACAGACACTGGATCCTACCCAGTTTGGCTTTGTTAAGGGCAGATCCTGCCTCTTAAACCTGGTCGATTTCTTTGAAACAGTCACCAAGGCCATTGACGAGGGGAAGGTGGTCCACACAGCCTACCTGGACCTTGCAAAAGCCTTCGATACAATACCCCACTCGGGCATTATAGATAAGCTCACCAGCTTAAATATAGACCCCTATGTCACTAGATGGGTTGCAAACTGGCTCAAGGACAGAACCCACATGGTTAGAATTGCTGGAACCATGTCAGACTCCAAACCAGTTACAAGTGGCATCCCACAAGGCTCAGTCCTGGGACCTCTCTTGTTTGGTATATATTTATCAGAGGTACAGGCCAACATGGAAGGACTGTGGCTGACCAAGTTCTCAGATGACTGCAAACTGGGCACCATAATCGACTCTCCAGCCGACACAAGCATCCTCCAAAAGGGCCTCATAGAAACAGACATCTGGTGCCAGAGCCATGGCCTCAAGCTAAACGCCAGAAAGTGTATACTCATCCCCTTTGGCAAAAACAAAGTGCCCACAAATTACCACATAGGTGGTAATCCATTAAGTACAGAAGAAGTAATTAGGGACCTGGGGACCCAAGCTGATAGCAATCTATCATTTGACAACCACGTGGCCAAAGTGGTTAGAAAAACATTTTATATAGCCCACCTAATCATGAAGGGATTCACATCTAGATCAGGGGAGGTCATCGTGCCTCTTTACTCATCCCTCATCAGGCCCATAATTGAGTACAATGCCCCTTTTGGGATGTACCTTACCAGACACCTGCAGCAACTGGAAAGACCCCAAAAGTACCTCACCAAGAGGATCAAAGGGCTCAAACAGATGCCATATGCTGCCTGGTTAAAGAAACTCCAGCTCTACTCAGTGGCATACCACCTGCTCAGAGGCGATCTGTGCCTGACGTATAAAGCCATGTCTAACCCGGAATTAATGGACATGCTGAACCTCAGAAAATCCAAATCCCATCAAGCTACGTGCTTGAGAGACTTGAACCTCAGCACTGAAATAAATAGGACATGCTGGAGGGACAGATTCATAACCCAGAGGCTCCCTTCACTCTGGAATAAAATCCCAGTCCAGGTTAGGCAGAGTCCCTCATTGACTCTCTTCAAGAGGAATCTTGATGAGTGGATGGGAGATCGTAGGTTTACCCTGGGTATCACTTCTGTGTCACTGTTAGAGGCACAGTATACTAACCTCGAAAAAGGGCATAGCAAAATTAATTTAAAATGGGTGGCGAAAGCCAAACACACTCTGGCTAGGCTTATAAATGCCCTAAAGCAGATAGCCTAGTATGAACCTATGAACCTAAATGCGACATCAACTAAACCTGCTGGAGAGACAGGTTTGTCTCCCAGAGGCTGCTCCACCTCTGGAATAGACTTCCCATACATGTCAAACAGAGTACCTCGCTGTCCTTCTTTAAGCACAACCTTGATGAGTGGATGGGAAACCTACTTTGCCCCAGGGGTTCCACTTGGGTCCCTCATTGACAGGGGCAACAGGTGCTGACTGAGGTTTTTTTTTTTTGAGGATAGACTCTTGGCTAGGATTGTAAGGGCCACAGGGCCATTAGCCTAGTAACCTCCTATGATCCTAAAAGAAAAAGGGATACATCCTTTCCTGATTCTGAATCTAGACAGGAGGGTAAAGTGACAGATACAGGCTTTCCTTTTGAGATTTCTGATTGAGACTTAGAGTAGAGCTTAGTTTCTGACTGTCCCTGTGGGGAGTTCTCTTTCTCTAAGACTATTTTTGGAATGTGCCAGTGTTTTCAGGGGGAGAATACTGAGGTTTCTCAGTCCCACAGAAAATAACAAACTGTTACGGAAAAAAATTCCAGAATCGGCACCCATTCTTCCAATTCTGCAAGATTTGGAGTATGAGTGTGTTACTGCCTGCAGTTTTCCTGGCGGTCAGCCAGCTGCCCCTAAAATGATAGAAATGATCTATAAAGTTCCTTACTCTTTTAAGTTTTTATTAAGTCTTCTGAAACCTAATCCAGTAGCTATAGCTTAGTTAATCCTTCTGCTGCTAAGCGCTTAGTTAATTCCAATTCTACTCTCTCTGATAAGGCTAGGAAGATTATAAATAAGTATGGGAAAAATGTGTATGCTTCTGAAATTTTGATTTTCAGAATTTTGAATTTTCAGGCTCGTATTAAGATTTGTTCTTACTAATTGTGAAACTATGAGGAATGTTTTATCTGCAGTTTCTACTTGTGAGGATAATGTAATTTCTTCTATTGTTCAAGTCACTTCTCAATGTATACAGTGCATGCATGATTCTGTTGATACTTCTTCAAGGGAAATGGCCACTGGTATTGCTTTGATGAGATTTGCATAGTTGCATTCTCAAAACATCCCTAATGATGTTTAAAAGGGATTGTAACATTTCCTCTGGCTAGAGATTTAGCTTTTGACCTCTCTGCTGCAGAAGTGATCAAAAAGTGTGATGAAAAATGTAAACTGATACAGGGAGTCTCTAAGATTTTTCAGCCATCCTTTTTCAAGTTTTCCAAGGGATTCTTGAACTCCTTATCTGATTTTGGTAAGAAAGAAAATAAACAGTATCAACAATATACAGGCAAACAGACATTTAAGGGGGAAAAAACTGGCAAGGGACTTCCAAGAATTCTGGAAACTCCCCAAACCAAGGACGGTCCCATAAGTCAGAATGACTACTAAAGAGACATTGCCCCCACCACCACCACCACCAATCTGGCAGACCCCCTTTTTTCTTCCATAAAATCTTAATCTGCATTTTTTCTCTTTGGTAACAGTTTCAGACACATGGGTTCTGAAGATCATTCGTCAAGGTTAACAGATTGCAGTATGAAGAAATTCCTGCTTTCTAGAGGGTAATTCCTCACCTTCCAAACTAGACTATTTTGTTTCCATCTATTCTTCATCACATGCTGGCCCAGCGAGTGATAGTACCTGTCCCCCTTTTCCAGGTGGGAAAGGGATTTATTCAATGATGTTTTTAGTGCCAAAGAAAGAAAGAAAATGTACAGAGACTAATTCTGAATCTTTCTTTCCTAAACCTGTTACTGATAATGTCCAAAATCAAGATGATGTCACTTCACAACTTATTGTTTCTTTTTCCTCATTCAAGTTCCCTTGTAACATTTGATTTAAAAGATGCTAATCACCACATTTCTAATCATCCAGGCTTCAGGTATTTCTTAAGGTTTTGTATGTCTGGATCACATAATCAGTTCTCTGCCTTACCATTTGGGATATCCACTGCACCAAAAGTGTTCACAAAGTGTCTGTCTCCAGTTATAGTTCAATGAAGGCTACAAGGTATCCACATTTCTCCATATTTAGATGACTAGCTTATCTTTGCAAAGTGTCAGGAATCTCTCTCTTGGGTAAGAGATCTCTTATACAAGCTGGGATTACAAAAGGACATTAAAAAGTCTTTTTTCACTTCTCACAGGATTGTGCTTCTGGGATGTCAACTAGATATCACAGTTCAAAGAGCTTTCCTTCCATAGGAAAAACACTAGACCTAGATCTATACTTTTCCACTCAGACTTCCATTACAGTGAGGGAAGCCCTCAGCATTTTTGGACTCATGGTATATATGATTTTCTTGATAGCGCTGGCAAGACTCCATATGAGAAAGATACAGTGGTATATGAAGTATGTTTGTTCTCCGCACAAACACACCTTGACTTTTCAGATACCATTGCTGGAATTTGTCAAAAGGAAAATCACAGGGTAGAGGCAGTAGATATCCCTAAATCTAGGTATTCCCATTTTCCTGTCTGTTCCAAAGCAGAGTCACCAGAAATGCCTTGGACTTTGCTTGGGGGAGCAGTTTCAGAAGGGATACAAGTCCAAGGTATGTGGACAATAAGGACAGTTGCAAGCACATAAATTTATAACAGATGCTTGCTCTGATAAAGGCACTCAACTCTTTGAATCATCTTTGGCCCTTGGACCTCATCAACTTGTTACATTTAGTACTGCAGTCATGTAGTGCATCAACAAGGAAGGATGAGCTAAGTCATACCCCCGCTGCAGACTTGCCATGTTAGCTTGGAATATAGCTTCACAGCAGAATCTCACCCTACAGGCATCCTACATTTTGTCAAAGCAAAATTGTGTGGCAGAAAAGCTGGGCAGGACAGGTCCATGTCAAAAGAGTTAACGGACATATTATTGAAACCTATATGGTCGAGACGATATGATCAACATTTCAATTCATCTAACCATTCTGACTGAGATCACTTTACAGTAGGGATTAGGAAATGTACCCTTTTCCCCACTGTAATGTGAACACGGAGTTGGTATACATAATTAGCAGGGGGTGTCTGGTGCATGAGACTTGCTCCTTTGCAAAAGCATTGTTTCTGTTGTATTCTCATGTTTTTTGGGTTTGAATTTTTCTTTTTCAACAGACATCCAAAGTAAAGTAAATCTGTAATCACAAACAATTGTCCACACAGTACAAAGTTGCTATTCCATGCAAGAACCAGACACCAGACAGAGTAAGGTAATTAGCGCTTCTGTTCCCTTTATTTACAGTCAAGAAAAATGGAACTTCATCTTATACAATAACCTTACCCACTTCCCCTCTTTTTATACAATTCACTTATATTTTTGCGCCAATAGAAACACTTTACAATCAATTAAGTTTTACATTCCTCCTTCTTAAATATACTTTCTTCACATACAAGGAGACCTGAATATAGTTGCCTTTTCTTTTCCTTGGATAGGAATGTTGATGTATGCTTTTCTACCCATCCCACTAATATCATAGGTCTTCTGGCACAAGCAATTGTGGTTCTTCCTTCTTTTGGAATTAGCCAGAGGCAATTACTACAAGCTTCCTTACAGACTGAAACTTCTCACACAAGAACAGGGCTGTTTGATACATCCTGACACCAATTAACTTCAATTGACTGCTGGATTTTAGGGCCTTAACTCATTATAGAGAGTGATTCCTCCAGGTGTTTCTGTAGTTACATCGTACTGACATCTCTAGGAGTCAATTATTGATTATTTATATTTGCATTAATAATTCCCAAGCCATGGTATATACAACGTATTAAAATATTTTATCTTAAAGGTTACACAAATGTAAACACAACTGTATTGATATTTGACTTATGTCTAGTGCAGGTAAAAAAATATTAATTGTCCATATAATATTTAGTTATATTATAAATTTCAAGTTTTTTTCTAAATAGCTTGACAACCAAGTAACACAGGTAGATATGCTTAGCTTCATATAAAAGCTCTCAACAGGATGATGGAGTTGCTACCTTTTCAAATGCCAAAAATGGGACATTTTTTATCTAGAAAGGTAGGAATTTGGAGGACAAAACATACCTACAGCTAATGCAAAGGACAGAACTTCACTTTTTTGCCAAAACAAAAGCTTATTCTTAGAGCATTAAAGTTGCCTAAAGTATTTCATATAACATTTAGATGTTTCAGATACAGAACGACTTTTTATGCAACTATTAAAGAAAAGTTTTGAAATATTTTTTGGCATAAGATTTTAAGACATTTGCAATTTTTTTATATTTTTTTCACAGGGCACAACTGCCCAAAAAGAGACTGTGACTTATAAAATCCAATTTAAGACATATTGCCTAAAGAATACTAATTCAATAAAAATAGTTGTATATTAGCAAATGGAAAAGTGTTCTAGTTGATATCAAAAACATAACCAGCATCCATTCAGGGTTAGATGTTCTCTGGTTTTACAGTAATTGTATGAGTTACTATCTTATGCCTTACAAGATTCCTTTATCAGCAGTTTCAGCATGTATGCCCATGGATACTCCTCTTTCAATACTTTCTCATGTCAAAAAGTTTGGAAAGGGGTTTTTGGATAAGAGGCCTAGAAGGAAACCTGTTACTTTTCGCTGGGGTTTTAATTATCCCAAATCTCATATGCTTAGTTCTGATGTGTTTATCAGCATATTATTCTCCAGTGTCCAAATGGTCAATTTAGTCAAGTTCTTTTGAAGACATGCCTTATCTGTAATATATGTAATTAGTTTGCCCAATTTCAGGTCACATGCATATAGACAGTAGAACACCTCAGATGAAAAAGTTAGGTCTGAAAAATACTATCTACACAAGTAAGGGCATAAGACAGAGCCGTGTGGGACACCCTGACTATAACCAAGAATTTCACATGTCCAATTGCTGTATGATATTTGCATCGTCCTATTTGTAAGCCATGCGCCTATCCATCTTATAAAGAGTACATCAGTACATAGTTGTTCTAATTTATTATAATTTTTTTGTGTATGACCCTGTCAATGTTGAAGTTAAATCTATAAATTACATCACCGCATAATTTTTCATCAGAAACATCTGAAACAACATGAAATAGTTGTAACTGATCAATCATATGTACTAAGCCTCTTCATTGTTGAGATTAAAGACAGCCTAAATCTCAAAGAAAACTATATGCATCTGTACAGGACTGGACTGTTTTTGTAAATTGTTAGTGAATATATTAAAAAGTAGAGGGCCAAGAATGGAGGCCTGAGGCACACCAGTACTGACAGGACAGGAAGGAAGATAAAAAATGTGGAGAGCTATTTAAAAGACTGATATCTATCGGTTAAGTCGCTGTTAAACCATAGTAGTGCGGGTTGTGATAGCCCAAGGAAATACAGTTAGTATAGGATTTTTTGATGAGGCACTTAATGAAAAACTTTAGAGAAATCAAAGAATGCAGGCGAAACAAGTTTGCCTTCATCTCTGGCTTTGTTAATAGTATCTGTGAAAGTTATTAAGGACATTGTAATGCTATGGGCAGGTCTAAAACAAAGAGCTGGGGGTTAGGAACTTTTACGGAAGGATGTGTTGAAAAAGTTACTTAGGAATGCACTTCTCTAGAATGACTAGGGAGAGAATATGGCGATATGACTAAATTAGTTATATCAGATGAGCTTCCACCTTTATGAAGGGGGATGATGAAGAATTTTCTTTCAAAAAGAAGGAATGTATTATTCCTTGACAGATCTGTTATTTAGAAGAGACACAGAATAGGCTATATAACTGGCAGCCAGCTTGCTCTAGTCAGCTGGGAGATGATCTATTGAAGGAGAATAGGGTTTCAGTTTAAGCAGTAGCAATCTGTTGTAAGAGGAAAGGATGGGTTTTATGGTGAAATGGGGAGTTTGCTATCAAGGAGAGGGCAAGTCAGGATTGTTGGGAGGAAAGCTTTAGTAAAATGCTTTCTTCAAAATGTGCATTAAATTGATGAGCTATTTTGAAGTGAGCATTTTAATTTGCATGCTATCAAAGTCAATGATACTCAGACTCACAGTTATTATGATTGGCTTATAAATGAAGATAATAACTTGCACGTCCTCACACAGGTGTACGTTCAATGATTTATGACACAGAAGAGTTCATAGGTTCATGCAGTATTAAGTTGCAGTGTGCAGTGATGCAGAAAAATAAGAAAGCAAAGAAAATTAAACTCACAGAATTCCTACAATACTTTGTACAGTATGCAGACTTGCTTGCTGGACATGATAATTTAATTAAGGGCCTTGCCAATCATACTGACGAAGACATTGAAACCAAACAGCTAAACAATGGTAATGACAGTTGGTCAAATGACAAGAAAATGCTTGAATTACTTGTTCAAGTATACTACATTCCATGACGTAAAACGTTTGACAAAAGAACTATTATTTAAATGAAATATAGTAATTGCATCAAGTAAATATTGTAACCAAATGCTGTAACTAATTCATTAAAGACAACTGAGTATTGTCAGTTGTAAAGAAATAGCACGTTATCCTCTGTTTTGGCTTGTAACTTTTAATCAAACATAATTTACAATAAAAAGGAAAACAAACATCAAATTTGCAAATA
Source organism: Protopterus annectens (assembly GCF_019279795.1). NCBI lineage: Eukaryota > Metazoa > Chordata > Ceratodontiformes > Protopteridae > Protopterus > Protopterus annectens. Next base: position 10,921 of record NW_025049320.1, on the reverse strand, counting down.
TGTCTAGCAAAAACAATGCTGCAAACACACTATGACATATTATGAAATTCCAGGTATCCCATGAGGTGAAGTAGCTGCAGAATTCTTTGTTGTTATAATCATAAATATTCTGAAGTTATTAAACTGACAGATACGGCAACAGATGCTTCCCTAATGAAATCCATTTTTCATGCTATGGCATCCTTCATATTCTTATCTGTGATAGTAGTCTACATTTTGTCAATCAAGAATTTTATGCATTTTTGAGTGCTAGGAAATTCAGCACCTTAACACTTGACCAAGGTATCCACAATGTAACGGACAGGTTGAAAGGGACATGCAATATTAAAAAAAATTAATAAATTATAAATTAAAGATTCCATTACAGTTGGACTGTTATCTTCAAAGTTCTTAATCAGAAGGAGAATGAAAGCCAAGTTACTGACTGGGAATGTTCTACTTCAGAGAGAATATATGCCAAATTTTCAGTCAACTGGGAGTAAAAACTAAGCAGAACTGTCTGAGAATAGTTATGTGACTGTGTACAATAAAGCTGGAAGAACAACGACAATCCATGAGTAAGATGGGAAACATCTGAAACAACAGGAAACAATTCTAATTGATATATGTACTGAGGTTCTTCATTGTTGAGATAAAAGAAAGCCTAAGTCACAAAGAAAACTATACACATCTGTACAGAACTGGACAGTTATCAAACCAGGCTCCAGAGAGAAACAGAGAGAGACAGATAGAGAAAAAGAGTTGTGAAAGGAACACCATGATATTGCTCCTAGAGAAAGAGGGTCTTCCTGAGATATTCAATGATCTTGAACTCGATACTGTATTGATGTCTCAGTAGCTCAATAGGTAGTGTACTTGCCTTTGGTCCAGAAAATTGTAGGTTCTGCTCCCACACTAAGTAGCTGCATTAAGTTTCCAATACTGTCACTGCAGTACAACATACTAGGTATTGCCCTTTGGACAAAACATTAAACTGAGGCTCCATCTGCCTGAATCAGTAGATAACGTTGTTCTTATTGAAGAGAGTCGGAGAAGTACCCTGGCAAAATTTCCCATAGTTGCTATGAATACCACCCTGGATCATCCCTAAAAAGAGGCCATTGGCCCTAGTGGGATTAATATATAAATGAAATAAATAAAATAATAATGAGATGATGCCTGCTTTGAGGAATGCCTCTACATTACCTAATAATTATATTTGACTATATACGAATGTGGCACCGACTATGGCCATATCATCTACTACTGATGTCAAGGTATATAAATGTGGTAGATTAAGAAGCCATCTACATGGAATGACTTTGTAGAGTGTTATAAAAACGGTGACTGACTTCCATATCTTCTACAGATGCACACACAAGCATATGAGATCCCTCTTCTAGGAACATTTTACACATATAGACAGATACACACACGCGCATACATATACGTTCACTGTATCTGAAGGCTGCAATGAACACTGTTGTAGCTTTAAGCATCTCAGAAGAGTAGATATGCTGGTTGTATGCTGGTTGTCATGTGATGCTGTATTGATCTTCAGTTGTTTCCATGACAGCAATATATGTTCTACATTTACTGGTTTCTGGGTGTATGTATCTGACCTGTAAGCAGGTGTCACAACAAACTGAACCTGACTACAAGTAAGGATGCTGCTTTTTCTGGTAATATGCATTCTTAAGAAAATATATCCAACATGACACTCAAGCTATTGCATCAATTTAATGTTTGGTATTCTCAGATTAACATGGCTAGAAATATCTCTGAACAATATCTACAGAGATGCTGAGTGTAAAGGTTGTTAAATATAGTTTCTGAATTTAAAAAGCAGGAAGTGAGAGATTTTTTTATTTAGCTATAAAGGGTTGTTCTCGGAAATGAATGGGAAAACAAATCTGTTAGAACAAGAGAGACTATTCTGGAGTGATGGGTAGGCTAAGATCTTGTACTGTACCTGAGTCACAGAAACAATTAGAGACATTAAAAATATGCTCAGACTAAGTATGATAGAAGAGTCACAAAGTGAATGAAGCAACTTAAGCGTGCTAGTTTTTAAACAGATGAAAGTACTAGATTTGTTAATGACATCAGAAAACTGAGAAGTGTAATTAAAGTTTAATAGCAATCCCATGGCAAGAATTGATGATTTGATGGAGAATGTAGGAGACACCAGATACTTAATGGCAATGGAAGCAGATAATGCTTAGCTCTTCTGGTAAACAAAAACAAAAAAAAAACAACTGCTGTAATGCCAGATAGTGTCTTCCACTATGCACATTTTGCAGACATGTAACTTCAGCCGTCTTTCAGTGGGTGTTGGATAAAATACACAATCATCACTAACTCTGGAGGGATGGGATCATTCATTCAGAGCATTGGAAAACTCACTAACCTAAAAGGGGGTTGAGTTAGTATCCATATGACAGGCAGGCTTGACTGTAAATGTGAAGAAAGTAAACGGGGTATGATGGAGGCCGAGTGCTTAGGAAATCTTATAAGAAGGAGAAGGGTGGTAAGAGCACAAGTGAAAAAAAAGTAGAGGCAATAAAAGATCGGCCTGCATCTTCCACTAAAAGATATGTGAAGGCTTTTCTTGGACTAGTTAAGTACTACAAAAAAGGTTTCCCCACATTTTTGCAACTACTGACTGTCCTTTGACAGATCCTAAAATAGAAAAGCTTCAGTCAAGATTCAATGGTCACTTTATGCAGACAGAGCATTTAATCAACTAAAAAGTATTCCCTGTTCTGAACCCATGTTAGTGACTCCTGATTTTAATAAAGAATATATGCTATATACATCAGGAGTAGGTGCAGATGACATTACTATCTCAAGAAATTCAAGGTGGCTAACACCCTGTATGCTATGCCAGCAGAAAGTTATGCAATATGTAACAAAGGTATTGTGCCAGAGAGTGTTTATCCTTAAAGTGGTACTTCTCTTCCTTGAAATAGTATTTGTTAGATAGGTAACTATGTGCTGCATCGAAAAGTTTGAGAAGGACAGATGGGTGTCAATAAACACAGGACAGTGGGCACACCCTCTGTCTCTTACCCCTTCAATATAAAATGACCAATAGGACCAGCCTATCCAGTAGAATTGCTAATGATTTATTGAGGTTCTACAATCCATGACTGAGTCTAAAACCCACTGTTTTGTTCTGGAAGGGGGAGGAATATTTGTGAAAAATTGACTTTGAAAAAGGCATATGCACCTTTAAAAGAATTTTGGGAAAGATAAATTTCCAAAGTATTATTTAGGGAGACTAGGCATTAGCCTGATACTAAGCACTGACTGCAAATTAATACTGTAGAAGAAACAAACCTGATGCAACTAGATAGGGAGTTTGTCCCTCGTGTGGAGATTCACAAGGCTGGAGAGCAGCTTACCTAAACAGGGCATAGAGGTGTACAGAATGGCAGCCCCGTCGGTGCTAACTTGTGGTGCACTTACCTAACAGAATCACTTGGACTAAAAGTCTGCAATCAGGTCCAGGTAAGGCCCACAGTCTAAGATTTCTAAAAGCCTGCTTCTGAAAGAGAGAGTGTGTAATTCTGTAAATAGTTTATTTATTTGTTGTTTGTTTGTTTACTTATGTACCACATATGCACCAATCTCAGTGGGCCAGTTTCAGTCACATCCCATAATTAAATCATAGGTCATTATTAGGCATGCAGCCCAAGAGACCATTAATGATCCCATCCCAAATTCCAAATTGTCCAAATACATTGTCTGGTTAAATTACTTGTTCAGAAACATAGTAGGCAAATAAAGGCTGTGAGAATCATACCCTGAATACCAGGAAGTAGCTTGCTAATAGCTCATAGTCATAATTCTCTATGTTAATTGCGTAACTTTGGTAATGTAATATGTACAGTCTGCACACATTTTTAACAGCCAGTCATTATGTTTGACTGCCATGTAATTGCTATAAGTAAATTATGTGTAACTTCTTTAGTTTCTAGGTGAGTATTGTATAATTTATCATTCTGTTTTTCAAGGAAATGAGACAAAAATCACTTTCTGATAAATTGCTTGTTGCTTTTCCTCATATAGGAATCATAGTTCAAGGCTACTAAGTTTTGTGACCATTATGTTTTGTCAGTTCCCACTGTAGACTGTATTTCCCCTGTCAAGGAAGACTGGCTGGTCCAACCAAGGATGAATTAGGGTCAGTGTGTTACAATTAGCACATGAATAAAGAAGTGTAGTGAGTCTTCCTGTGTACCAACCCTAACCCTAAGCATGCCATTGCCCTCCCAACCTAAACCTTGCACATTACCTTAATAAAAAATGCTTTCCTAACAGTACCAATATACAAGACATTCAGAGAGAGAGAGAGAGAAAGACACATGTGCACACACACACACACACACACACACACACACACACACACACACACACACACACACACACACACACACACACACACACACAGTGCATAACCATCTCACACAGACACAACAAAAAAAACTTACCTAGTCAAAGCTTCATACACACAAAACAAGCAAAAAATGATCACATCACCTAGCCCTTATGCTAACCCTAACCCACAAACCATCTTACACACAATCAAACACCATCACACTCAAAACCACACATGCAACCCACTAAGTCTCTTCCTTTACTTAGCTCTTTTTCTAATCCTAACCTGCAAGCATTCACATACTCAGCATACTTAAAACATCTATTCACTCTTATTCCCATTTGCACACTTACAACCACATTCCTTGCCCAAAGTAAGGGTCAATCATCTCTCTCACTCTCTCTCTCTCTCTCTCTATATATATATATATATGTGTGTGTGTGTATATATATATATATATATATATATATATATATATATATATATATATATATATATATATATATATATATAGATACACACGCACACACTTCATGTGTCATATGTTAAGCTGAGATGCACATGGTTGATTTCTGGATTGCATCAAAGTTTATTACTTTGATGTTTGTGGCTGGCTGACACCGTTCATTTCATCATCACATTTAGTTTTATCAGTATGTGAGTAATACCTTGGAGCTTTTCTCAATGTGTGAGGGAATCTTTCTGTTTGATTTACTTACACTGCTAGTAGTTCGCATCACTGTTGTGTTCTGTGCAAGACTACACACAGAGGGATAAGGGAATCTGCAAAATGTCACACTAGTGACTGATCTTGGAATTGCTATTTTTAAACTAGTGGGGGTGTGAGGTAGGTGCAAGGGGCTTGTCCCTTGCAAAAAATTATTATTTTTTTTGATGTTTAATATAAGACTCAATCTATGAAACTGTCTTAGTATTCTTTGTGTGTGTGTGTGTGTGTGTGTGTGTGTGTGTGTGTGTGTGTGTGTGTGTGTGTGTGTGTGTGTGTGGGTGTGTGGTTAAGGTCTGGGTAGTGTACCATTTGATTAAATGAATTCACTAAATTGAATCCCAGGAATAATAGGAAGTTCACGGCTACTGAGTCTTGCAGCAATTATGTCTTGCCAGCTCCCACCACAGAGTGAACCTCCCCTGTTATGGAGGGCTAGTCCTGCTAAACCCAGGATGAATTTATAAACACCCATCCAATTATCCAGGTACCATTTGAAGGATGATAAAGTATGACACTATTTTATCTGTAGGAAGAGTCTATTGCAAAGGCAAGGAAGACGCTGAGTAATACATCTGTCCCTCCATTTTGCTTTATTAATTTGCTAAAGCAGGTTTAGAACCCATTTTTTAAGGGAATGTTTGATTTGTGAAGGAACAAAAGATCCTGTATTACTCTGTCCCTGCTTGCTCAGAAGTCAAGGCATATTTCCCCGCTGACAAGCATACTGCACAGAATAGGGGAGTAGTGCTTCTAGTCTTTGCTGGTAGGATTTTAAGCCTATGATACTCTTTGTCAGGAACCCATGGGCCCTTCCCAACTGTTTTATATGTCTGTTGAGGTATGTTGCAAACTTGGTATTGTATTGCAGTCTTATTCTAAGACCCATAGAAGCTGCACAAGCTGAAAAAAGTGGCATGTTGACTCCATTTTGCATCCAGTAAACAGGAAAGTATATTTCATAGGATGCTAGCAAGTTACTAGGCTATCAACCCATAGGCCATTTCAAGCCTGGCTGCTTCATCCCAATGTAGTACCATAGATACTCTAGTCAATTCCCACGGTCATATTTAGTGATGACTGCCCATGTCCAGGAAGGCTGTGGGCACTATCTCCGCTAAAGATTTATGGTGTCCCATCCACTCGTCCAGGTTCCTTTTGAACAATGTCATAGAGGTGCTCCATTTCACATGAACTGACAGCCTATTCCAAAGCTGTGGCAGTCACTGGGAGACAAATCTGTCTCTCCACCGTGCCGTCTACAAGTTGCAGTACATATATAGGTCCCTGAAATGGGTAGCTTCTGTTTTATTTACAAATGTACAGCAAATTCATTAGGTTTGGGCCGGAGATTGCTGTGTCAGCCAGGTATAAGTCTCCCCTAAGAATTCTGTACAATACAGAGTATAGTGACAGGGACATTATTTGGTCTGTGTAAGGCATGTGCTGGAGTCCCTTGATCTTCATTGTTAGAAACCTCTGAGGTGTCTCCAATTGCTGCAGGTGCTTTGTATGGAACCTGCCAAAAGGGGCTTTATATTTAATTATGACCTGATTAATGATGAGTATAGAGGAATTATAACCTCCTTTGCTCTAGAGGTGATGCCTTTGCTAATCAATTGTGCTACATAGAAAGCCTTCCTTACTACAGTAGACACATGGTGGTCAAAGAAACACATGATACCACACCAGAAAAAAATGTGAAGTTCTTTACTGATGTCTCCGGTACCTTGGCTTACGCCTTCAAGGAATACATTTTTACACCAAGCAGCATCCATTTATATAACTCAAATCCCCAATGTGACAATCAAGTAATAAGGAAACAATCCCGTTCTTAAAGAGCCCATACATATAGACACAGACAACAGACATATTCAAATACATATGTTATTCATTGCATACCTCTTAAATATTATTGAAATAATATTGTTGTTATTCCACATTGTTAAATCCCTTCAATCTTAATTCTCAAAATTTGTGCATATATTGAAGCATACGTTTAAAACTTAAATACACATTCTAATGCCAGTATAAATAAGTGTAGTGGAAAAAACATACTAAAAGTATGATCTTCAATATTATGCCAAACCTTGTCCTATTGGTCATACCCATGACGAGTCACAATGCTGGAGGGAAAATTAGACACACATCTTTACACTGAATATGATTACATATAATAAATTCCCCTAATGGAAATATATATATGCATTCTATGATTGACTATTAATGTTCAAATCCAATTCTTTGTTTAACCCCCTAGGATATAAAGTTCTGTAGTTAATAATGCATTCTGCTTCTAATAAAGTCAAATTTCCTGCTGTTGGTCCTTCCCTCTGTGATTTAGGTCTAGCTAGCACACCAAAAAAGAAACTTTCATCAGAGCTCCCATGGGCCTCGATGAAATGTTCCACAATGGGACTGTCCATTTTTGCCCTTTTGATGCCCCCCAAATGCATCATGATTCTCTTTTTGACAGCTGTTTTAGTCTGCCCTACATACCACATGGTTGGCGTGCATCAGCAAACAATAATATTGCAACTTTTTGTATTTGTTGTAAAGTTTGTTTATGCTGGAAGTCTACCAGGGTAGCTTGTTTTTACTAGGGGCTCTGACTTTAGTTCGCTCTGGAACAGCTGAGTTTATACACTTATGCAATTGATTGTACAGGGCTTTAGTGTAAAGCTTCAGTATAGTTACAACTTCCAGCTTGGTGTGAGGCTTGGAATGCATTTATACCTACAACTAGGAGGGTATAGTTTGCCTTGGTGAAGTTTTTTAGTCTAACTTCACCCTTTGTCAGTTCTGGTGATAGTGTCAGCTCAAAGGTGACAGATTTGTGGTCAGATTTAACTAATGAGAGTCTGACAGTTGTGGTGGTGCATCTGTTTGTCATGTTATTGAAGACCAGATCTAGTATGTTTGTTCCTCTTGTAGGAGTTTGAACAATTTGTTCCAGGGCATTTGAGTTAACAAAGTCAAGGAACTTTTGTGCTAGTGAGTTAAGGCTAGTGTAGGTTTCCCAGTTGATGGTGGGATAATTGAAATCCCTCATAACCAGAGTGTTTGGTAATACTTTGATTGACTCCAGTTTGGTGAAGTAGGCCTCATGCACATCATGACCCATGGGGGGGTCTATAACTACCTATGACTTGAATGGGGGGTCATTCCCACAGTAATCTGAACTTGGAGTAACTCCATGAAGTTGTCCAGTTTAACTAGATGGGAGGTGAATTTATCTCTAATACAGATAGAAACACTGCCTCCTTTGGTTCTCACATGTTCGTGTTGTGGTCTGAAGGTGTGAAATGCACTGTAGCCTTGCAAGGCCAGGGTACTCTCTGAAGCCTTGAACCAGGTTTCAGTGACTGCACAGACATCTACATCCTGCAAGTGTTATGTGCATGAGTAGAGGTGGGTGAGTTGTTAACTTCATGCTGTGCACGTAGAATATGCACGGCCCGAAAGTACCAAATAAACAGCAATTGGCCAGCATGTTGTGTGAACCGGAACACTCTGAACAAAAAACTCCAACAAGCTAGTAGAAATACATAGCTTTTATTTCCAAACCGGTTTCGGCTAAATTGCCTTCATCAGTAAAAAAAGTCAATGTTACAAAGCATAGAACACATAAATATTTATATACATCCCCAACCAATGGGAAACATGGTGTGTTCATGCTCCTGAATTCTAATTGTATATGTAATGAAGTAACAAAAAATGGAATAATTAAAGTTATACAAAACAAAAACATAAGCTAGTAATGTTAACCATATACTAACTTTTTTGTTTTCCATACGGGCATGGTCGCCCATTATCAAAATACATTGAGGACTATTTGAGCTCTACTAATTGCAACCCATGAGTGAGAACTTTATGTTCCAATATATTTCTGGCCTAACAAGGTACTGTAACTTTTTGTTCAATACCAGGGACGTATGGTTTCACATACGGACAACATACAGGTCTCGCACATACAGTGCGAACATATTATTTCATAAACACGGACATGTTTTTTTTCTTTTCTTAATACCAACTGTATGGCTTCATGTGGACAAACTTATGATTCATTAATATAGGCAATATTTTACTTTGTACTGCAATTCTTTAATAACACTAACATTTTTTTGATTTGTATCAGGTTCTGTACTTATGAACAAAGTGAATAGTAACTAGGGTATTGGGCCATTTGAATAGTATTTTTATGCTTGTTCTTAGACCAGACTAGATGTATATCTACATATTTTTGACTATTAATGCAACTTCTATATGTTGTTCTAACTTAGGGTCCTCAGCAACTATATTTATTTTGAAATCATAATGCTAGTATGATACAGCGACAGTTGACAACTTGCATTTGGGAGAAATATTTATATCATTTTCTGTTCACAGTAATTTCACTTTTTGAATATAGGGCTGTTTGAGCTATGTACTGTGAACCTTTATTCGCATCACGTGTATTCAGGGATCAGTAATACATAAGGTTTCTGGCTACCATTGAAGGCCCAACATTTCTGCATTCCTATGTGTATTTTGTATAGTTAGGACTTGATTACTCTGTATTGATAATTGCTTGACTTTTGGATCATTGAGTCCATACTTTTTTATACCTGAGGAAATAATATTTTATACTCAGGGTCAAGTTTGAGATATAACCTGAGTTTGTTTTAAGTCACAGTTTGTATAGGACATATGATTCATGCCTGACATTTTTTTACCATTATATTCTTGGCATTGGTATATGATTACATTTATTGCCAGACTCAGGATTGTTCCTCAAACTACATTGGGATACTCAGTGTTTACAGCTATGTGTACAGTGCTTTGCTTGGCCATATAACTACATTTATCATTTTTTATATCGATGGCTTTGAAAATCATTTTTCCATCGCTTGGATTGTAATTGATGGAAGCCAACATAGCTTTATTATTGGACCTTTCTAAATTGCTATAATCAGATTTACTACTGATTGGGACCTTGTCTCCAGTCTATAAATTAGGTTGGATTGGATATATATGTAGTGCCTTGATTGACATCCATAACACTACTGTTGTATGTATTTAGGTTGCTTATTGGGATTCTTATTAAGGTTGTTGTCTTGGTTTGCCAAGCTCTGTAGATTGTTTATATATATATATATATATATATATATATATATATATATATATATATATATATATATATATTTCACCCTACTATAACAGCAAGGATTTGGAAAATATCTTATTAGGAGAGGATATTGGTGTGCTCGGAATCAATATCATACCAGGCAGTAATCAGAATGAGTCCGGACAAAGTTTACCCCATGAATGTGATTTGGCATTTCATGCCCTTAGTAAGGGACTTAAGAACATAAGATCTAACATCTGGCACTTAAGATTGTTTCGAGCATATCTAAGCAAGAATATTTCCCCTAGGGGTCTAAGGATCCGTCTGCAACCTTTGGTTGGTAGATCTGAAGAGAGACTAACCAAGGAATGGAATGAAGCTTTGCAACAAGCATCCATGTTGTTTGTTAATATATTGGCACAATATTATGAAAGAATGGTTGATATCAACCTCAATGAGGTTCGAACATTATGTCAAGAATGTAAAAAATTTGAGTCCCTGCCCACATTCACTGAATCCACCAAAAAATTGTCTAAAGAGTTGGCAAACCCTGATAAATTAACCAGAGAACAAAAAATCGAAAAATTCAATAGGGACATCTCGGACTATCAGAGAGGACGTCCTTTTGAGTCTCATAGAACAGTCACATTTATGGATGTCAGTCAGGAATCAACAGGTACTAGAACTAGAAAAAGACCTAGATCAATCTTAAAAACCCGGGAAA